>NC_143411.1:12580000-12887500 GCF_059467195.1 Physcomitrium patens
TAAAGATAGTTGATAAGTCTTCTAAGCCATTGATAATGTCCTATACCAAGGCAAAAACAACACCTTATTATTTGATTATTATTAAGGTCTTTGTAACTTCTTTCAAATAATTTTTTTGGAATACCATCAAGGATGGTTTTTACTTCCAATAATATAACCAAACATCAAGAGTCTCTTTTATGAGCATGATACCAAATATATTATATCTTACCATCTATTTAAGAAAGAATATGGTGTTCTTGAGAGTCTTTATTTCTATTATTTTGTCTTGAAGGCTATGACAATCTCAATGTTTTGTTTGATAATTTAAAAAATGATATTTTTTAAGTTAAATTTGATGATTATAAATTCTCTATCTCTTAAGTACTACAAATATACAAAAGATACAAACAAAAATAGAAGATAGAATGCAATCTTCACAAAACTTCATTTCTTTTAAATAAGACATTGTATGATTCTTTATTTTGATTTTGATAGATGTTATAAATAAAAAAATATCATTTTTCTTTGTTGCATTAGCAAGATTCTTAATTGGCTTTTATGTACATTCACTAATGTTATATCTATGTCAAGTATAAGATATGTCAACCTATTTGAGTGTCGCCTTGAATTTAAGACTTCTTTGATTTTAAATTCTTGGTTATTGTCCAATTCTATTGAATAAAGTGGTATTTGTCTTTTTTTTGATATTATCTACTATCTTTTATGGATTTAGAAAAGATACATGAAATATGAGATGAATCTTCATAAACTTTAGTAGATGTAAATAATAAGTAATCACATTTATCTATTTACAAATAATAAATATTTCAAGTCTACGGTACTCTAACTTGTCACAAAGGCAACTAGTCTTGATATTACAAAAATTAACCATGTCTTATTGCTAATGTGGAATTGAGGTTATTCCTTGTAATAGGCATTTGTATTGATATTTTGTTATTCTTGACATTTTTTTAAAATTGTACATTCATTATTTAATGTAGCTTTGATAATATATCAAAACTTTTATTATAGAATTATCAAGATTTTAGAAGTTAAAAGTATCAACTTGTAAATGCTAACTATAATTTATATTGAAAGATATTATTAAGTAGAAAAATGTATCATATTATTATGAACAAAATTTGCCAATGTCAAAAGAAGAATTATATTATTTTCATAGTAGTTGATGATACATCTCAAATATTGCTCTAAAATTTGATTATCCATTCTATATGTCCATTGATTTGAAGATGAAAAGGTAAATATAGTTTTATATCTACTTCTAATATCTTAAAAAGAATTATCTAAAACCTTCATTCAAATTGAGTCCTTCTATCTAATATAATGCTTCTTTATAATTCATGATAGCAATAAATATTGTGAAGGAAAATTTTAATTATTTCTTTACATGTGATAGATTTTGTATATAATATAAAATGTGTCATTTTGGTGAAATAATCTACTATCACAAATATAGAATCATACAAACTTAGACGATCCATGATAAAATCTATAGAAATTGTTTTACTATATATTATGGTTGAAAAAATCCATAAGACTAGTAATAAAGAGTTTTTGATCTTGAATAAATATCACATGATTTTACAAAGGTTTTAACTATCTTCTATATTTGAGGCCATCAAAAATCTCTAAATATTAATTTTAAGGTTTTATTGTATTTAAAATATCTCGGAGCTAGAAAAAATGTGATAAGTTTCAAAAGTACATAGTTGTATTTTATTTTTTAGAATACATAAGCATGTCTTAAAATTAAAAATATTGATTTTAAATTCAAACCTATAAGTATCATGAGATTTAAAAGGATTATTTTTAATATCATAAACAAGAGGATTTGAAGACATATTTGATTGAACTTACTTTAAAAGTTGAATCAACATTTAATGTTGATTTTATAGCTCAAAAATAAAATTCTTTTAGCTTCAAAAAAATATTTTTTTATTGATTAAAAGCTATATTTTCTTCTTTTGGTGCAACATAAGAAAGTCTAAAAAAGGTGTTTGAAAAATCATGTTTTTATTTTAATTGGTGTGTGATCTTAAATTCAAATCTTGACAAAGACATGCTCTTATAGGCCTAACAATAATTTAAAACATGTGCAGACATAAAATACTCAATATTCATATAATTTATATAAAAAATCACTAAATTAAATAAACTTTTAAATAATGGCACCATTTTAAAATAAATATGACAATTGTAAGAAGTTCTTTATTGTAGATATCAAAATAAATTTTGGTTGCTAAATTATTTTTAAATGAAAAACTATTGGATGAAGTTATTTATTTACTTTCATTTATGATAATAATATATTTAAGGCAAAGTTTGATGAATCTATTTCTATTAAAATTATATTAAAAAAATCAATGTAATATATGATTAGAGTAAAAATAAAAGTTACTTTTAAAGCTTCAAATGTAGCTTTAGCTCCTTTCTTCTATTCAAGTTTGGTTTTCCAATTGAATATATAAATAGAATTATAACTTTATTTTTTTAAATAAAGATACAATAATAATTGAAAAACTTAAAAAAATATTAGATATTATATTATTATTTTTGGAATCTTCCAATCCATGATAGTATAATTTATTTTAGGATCTATCGTAAGACTATCATTTAAAATGATGCATCCTAAGAATTCAACTTGAATTGTATAAAAAACACAGTTTTAAATCATATCATATATTTTTACATCTTTAAGATTTTTTAATACTCAAAAACTATAGAATTCATATTCTTTTATATTTTTGGAATAAATAAAAAAAAATTTGAATAAAAAATAATAAAATCATCTAAAAATTTTAAAAAACTTCATTTACAATATGTTAAAAAAAAGCTAGTACATTTGTAAGTCCAAAAAATATGACATTATATTTGAAATATTTTTACTTGGTTTAAAATGCAATCTTTTATTCATCTCTTTTTTTGATGGGTACCAAATTGTATATTCTACATAGATCTATCTACTATAGATCTTTACTTGATTTAATTGATTAAAAATTTATAATATCAAAGATAGAAGATATCTATTTTTAATGATGATCTTATTGAAACTTTAATATTCTACATACATGTCTAATGATTACTCATATTTCTTCACAAATAAGATAAAAGTTCATGCTAGAGATTTTAAATGAAGTATGAAGTTTTTAATTAGGTCCTAGTCAATGTTTTTGTTGAGTGCAACTAATTTTTTTTATGATAGGCCATAAATTGTGCCAAATAGATTAATTGAGCCATCACAAAAGGAATGCTTTTAAAGAGTATCTTCATATTTTTTTTTCTAAATAATGTCTTAAAATCCTTAATACTAGCTTAGAATATCACGTGAAGTCTTTTCACTATTAAAAATTGATGTGGCATAAATAACAAAATATAGCCTTCATTTTCTAACATGTATGAAAACTATTGTACCTACTAATGAAGTTTCAGTTGTATATGATATATAATTTTTTATTTGAATTAATTTTTTTTTTATTATACTATGAAAAAAATTAACAATATAAGAAATTAAGTCAATTCAAAGATTAAACTTCTTTAGCCACAATAAATCCAAACTTATTGGATTGAAAGAAGATCTATTAGCATTAAATATTACAAAGTTATTATGACCATCAGTTATTCTATTTATAAGAATAGTTTTATAAATAATATCTTCAAAAGATAACAAAAAGTTATCTATGATTTTTAAATTGAAAGATTTAGCTTTCTAAATTAAAGTTATTTCTTATTTTTAACAAAGTTTTTGTCTCTAAAACAAGTTGAACCTCCTAAATCAAATAAGACAATGACTTTGTAATCTTTTGGTTCTACAAAAACATCTATTCTAAAGTAAGATAAATATCCAAAATAAAAATAAGACCTTTAATTAATATTATATAAGATTCTAATTGCATGGTTTTTATTATAATTGAAAAAACTTATTCTTCAGTATATCATCTTTTTTAGCAACCATGTTCTTTATTTTATGATAGCATTGCTTTTTTAGACAATATTGAGTAGTTTTTTTATATTTTCTATAATACAAGCACAATCCTTCTTAACAATTTTGAGTTTATTTTTGTTCAATTAATGATTAAAAATATACTATATTAATTTATATAGGTTTGGATCTTGATGAATAAGTTTCTAAAAATATAAAAGTTATTGCCATAATTTTATTGGTTCTTCTCCAATCAAATCTTTATTATTTACATCTTTTAAAATATTGATTATTACATGCCACGGCTTAAGTAATATATTATTTCAATAATTTTTTTTTTTTTTTTTTTTTTTCATTGTGAATAATAAATCTTTAATATTATTTTTTGATTCATGTATAAATTGATTAATTAAAGCTTTATCATTTTAATTGATATTTTAATAATATTTTAGAAATCAATAATATATATGATAATTGAATGTGATCATTGTTATAAAGATCAAAGCTTGGATTTTATTATTCTTTCTAAATCTCTTTTTTTAAAATTTTGGCCATAATAGTTAAAAGAATAAATTTAGATTACATATTAAATATTTTTTTATTTAAGTTATAAATAAAATAACACTTCTAGTTAAAAATGCACCTATTAATTCAACTTGAGTAAATCTATTAGATTATTAAAAAAAATATAGTTTTAGATAGATCATAATTTTTTGTAGAAATCTTTAAGATTTTGATCTTATTCTATGAAACTTCTTTGGCATACTAATCCTTGCTTCCTTCATATTTATAGAATCAAGACTTCTTAGATTTAATTATAAAATTAGTTTACTTAATTCTGTCATGGATACACTATACATGAGACCAAAGTAGAAGTTAAACCAAAAGTTTCAACATAAAAGGTGATAAGAGCTTCATTGAATCAAATGAGTACAAGATCAATACCAAGAAGATGAGTTAGAACTCTAAGATATGTGTTGTTGAGACTAAGCATCTCTTCAGCATTGACTCTAATATATACTAGGCATTAAGAAGCAATCTTAAGAAGCTTCATAAGAAGTTTTCATATTGCTTGAAGAAGAAGCAATATTTTATCTTCAACTTGAATAATAAGAGTTTTTTTTTTAAATTTGTCTAAAGATGCTTTATAAGAATCTTAAGCTACTTGTAAATGGAGCTTTAAAGTTATCTAGAGCCATGAAAATTATTTTGTAAGATCTTCAGCTATTGTATTTTCATCCTTTAATATACTTAATAAATCAAGCTTCAAATAATAATAATAATAATAATTAGAATAATATAATATTTGTTGAATCAAATCATGAAAGTTATTATAGGTAAAAGAGTAAAGAAAGTATTATATTTTAAAAGATTATATTTCAAAATATTATAGAAAATTATCTTAGAAATATAGATAATAGTCAAAAAATAATAATCTAAAATTGTAAATACTATCTTTTTACAAAGTAGAATTTTACTTACTTTATAAAGCCATAAATAAGACAAAATAAGATAGATTAAAAAAACAAAAAGATAAAGGCATATGTAAAA
This sequence comes from Physcomitrium patens, assembly GCF_059467195.1. Taxonomy (NCBI): domain Eukaryota; kingdom Viridiplantae; phylum Streptophyta; class Bryopsida; order Funariales; family Funariaceae; genus Physcomitrium; species Physcomitrium patens. The sequence goes on from NC_143411.1 coordinate 12,585,474, forward strand.
AAGAATTAAAAGTTTATTTTAGCAAAAATTATCTCAAGAAAACAAAAATTGATACTTGGAGAGGATCAATTGCCAATCTAGATCAAAATCAGATCTAAAGGCACAAAACCACACACTTATGGCAATTCCATGGTTCTTTTGCAAATCAAAGAGTAGAATTTGGTAGAAGACTTCATAAGATTTTTTAGAGCATTAGTTTTGAGTAATTTAAGTTTATAATGAATTTGTAAGAGCTTTGCAAATTTACAATTGTTTTAGATGACTTTGGATTTTGTAAAATAAAATATGATTAAAAATTTAGATAATTTTGTGAGTTTTGTAATAGATATAGAAGAATTTTTTTGTAAAGTTGTGAGTATAGTTGTCTTGAAAACTTGTTATAAATTTGAGTTTAAACAAATAGTTGAATTGAAGGTTATTAAAGTTTAAGTAGGCTAGAATATCAAAAATTGGATTTTTAGGCTTAGTAAGGTTATCTAAGATTTGCAACAATCTTCTAATTGGATTGAGAAGATTTTTATTAGAGCTAATAATTGACTTAACTTTCAAAACTTGTTTAAAATTTGAAAGCAAGTTAATACTTCAATTAGAAATTATTAGTACTTGAAGATCAACATGAAGGTCAAAGATAGAAGCTAGCCTACTGTCATGGACATAATCATGTAAACTAGTAATTACATATACAAATAGGTAGAAGTAAGTAAAAGTAGGTAGAAGTAAGTAAAAGTAGATAAAAGTAAGTTAATTTTATAGTATTTAATATGGAAGCTTTCTAGAAGCTTTATAGACGCTGCTTTGACTTCATAGGTGTCTTTAATTGACTTTTTGGATTAGAAACGTGGTCAACAAGTTGGCCATGTGCCACACATGTTGTTAGCTTGAAGATCAAGCTAACTATGTGGCCTACATGTAGAAAAACTTACCTTGTAAGTCAAGGCATGTGTCCTACAAAGTCAAGACATATTGGAGGTCCTATAGAACATCGCCACGTAGCCCCTAGTTACATAGTATATATAGAGACAAGAGTGAAGAAGCCTTCACTCTTGTCAACTCCTTTTTTGCTTCTAGCCTAGTTTCAAGGTCTCTAGTTTTCTTGTCTTTTGGCAATAGCCATTCCAGTTTCTCTTTCAATATATATACTTATTTATATATATTTTGTTACCTCTCTTTGAGTGAAGGCTCACTTGTTTGAATTGTTTTTTCATCGAGTTCTTGTCCTTGACAGATTGACAAGAGTACTCCTACAATATCAGAGCTTTGTCTAATCTTGATTAAGAGTGGATTACCCCTTTTTCTTGATAAGATATAAGCATATTAGAAGTTGCAGATTACCTTCTTTTAAACTGATATTGTCCTTAGTATTTTCTTTGTTCTCAAGTCCTCTCTTCTATTTGTCTTGAGCGATATTAGACATCTTCTTTCTTCTAAGAGTTATCATGGCAGAACTTCTTGAAATGAAGAGTGCAATGGCACAAATGCAAGAGCAATTGAGGGAGTTAATGCTTGCGATGCATCAACTCAATTTACCACCACAAGGAACAACAAGATTGGCAGGAAGTGAAGATATAGAAATGGTTGGAGCTGCTTCAACATCTGCACCAAACCATGTCCTTTCTCCTATGGTGGAACGCCCTTCTAATGTTAGAGAACTAAGAATTACCCTACCCGAGAAGTTTGATTGCACCAGATCCAAGTTTCGAGGATTTATCAATCAAGTGCAACTTGTGATTGAACTTCAACCCCAAAGCTATCCAACTCCAGGATCACAAGTTAGATTCCTTGATACGCTTCTTTCAAGTTCAGCACTATCGTGGTTTTCATCTTTTCATGAATGATGAGATCCAATATTGGATAATCTAGAGGCGTTTTTGGTGGAGTTTCGATCCATGTATGGAAAACATGATCCAATTCGTGTTGCAACCAATAAGATACGTATTTTACGACAAGGCAATCGATCAGTAACGTTATATGCTTCACAATTTTGACAACTTGCAATTGATATCAAGTGGAATGATGTTGCACTTATTAGCCAATTTCTCTATAGATTACAATATGAGGAAAAAAAATTAATGCTCACCTTACCTGATCCTCAAACATTGAGTCAGGCAATTGACTTTGCTGTGAAGAGCGACAATCGCCTTTTTGAATTCCGATCTGAGAACCGTACAAGTCGACCTCAACGTTACTATAATTCAATGGCAACACCAACACCTCTTCAACACATACATTCGGCAGTAGAGGATATGCAAATTGATGCAGTACGTTTCAAACCTCTTACTGAGCAAGAAAAGACTCATCGTCGTCAAGAAGGATTATGTTTATATTATGAAGAACCAAAGCACACTGCTCAACATTGTCCAAAAAAATGACGCAATCACAAAATGAGGAGTATGGCTATGAAAGAAGACAATATGTCAGAAAATGAGTTTGTCCAACTACAATAGGGACCGTGCGGCTGGAACCTTGCACAACATCTAGTAAAGGTCCTATTCTCTCCTCAGAGCCCTCTCCTTGTTTTATATTAAATGTTATTTTAGGACCTAAATATTACAAAGTCTTTGCCTTGTTAGATTTAGGAGCCTCAACGTATTTTTTAGATGAAGAATTTACTAAAAGACATAGCATATCTTTAATAAAGAAAACTAAACTTGTTCATGTAAAAGTCATAGATGGTCGTCCATTGTGTTTTGGAGATATTACTCATGAAACCCTTCCTATAGAAGTAATAATCAATGGTCATAATAGTTTTGTAGTATTTAATATCATTAGATCTCCCTCTAATCCGGTCATTTTAGGTTTATCGTGGTTAAAAAAATACAACCCTCAAATAGACTGGATTTCTCAAACTCTTACTTTTTCTAAAAGTATAACTAACAGTGTAGTTAATGAAGTAGAGAGTCATAAGTCCAGTTCAATTAAACCCGTATTTATAGGTGCAAATGCTTTCTTGCATGCTGCTATGAAAGAATCACCATATATTATTTATGCTACATCCGTTTCTATTAGTGAAAAGACTTCAAGTGGCATTCCAAGCCAATATGAAGAATTTCAAGATGTATTTGAAAAAAAGAATGTGGATACACTTCGAGAACATTGTCCCTATGATTGCTCAATTGACCTTCAAGAAGGAGCACAACTGCCATTCGGACCAATCTACAGTTTATCACAAAATGAGTTGGCTGAACTCAAGTAGTATATTGAAGAAAATCTAGCCAAGAATTTCATACGCCATTCTAAATCTCCGACAGGAGCTCCAATTCTATTTGTGAAGAAAAAAGATAGATCATTGCGGATGTGTGTTGATTATCGAGGACTCAACAAGATTACCATCAAGAACAGGTATCCACTACTTTTAATATCTGGACTTCTTGATCAGCTGAATCAAGCTATGATCTATACAAAAATAGATCTTCGGGGAGCATACAATCTAGTACGCATCAAAGAAGGAGATGAATGGAAGACTGCATTTCGAACTAGGTATGGACATTTTGAATACAATGTCATGCCTTTTGGACTTACAAATGCACCAGCAGCTTTTTAACATCTAATGAATGATATTTATGAGAGTTTTTGGACGATTTTGTGGTCTGTTATCTAGACGACATCTTGATTTATTCTAAGAATCCAGAAGAACATGAACTTCATGTTTGTCATGTCTTACAAAAATTAAGAGATGCAGGACTCAATGCCAAGATAGAAAAGTGTATATTCCACACTACCTAAGTCGATTTCTTATGTTACATCATTTCAAATGATTGACTTATGATGGATCCTAAGAAAGTTCAAATTATTATAGACTGGAAGATCCCAAAAACGGTAAGAGATGTCCAATGTTTTTTGGGATTTGGCAACTACTATCAGATCTTCAGCAAAGACTTCTCTCGAGTTGCAGCTCCACTTACACGTTTGACTTATAAAGACAAACTCCAATGGAATCAGGAAGCGGAAGTTACTTTTGAATCTTTGAAGACATCGTTTTTTTCTGCACTAATCTTGTATCGTGTTGATTTTTTCAAAGCATTCTTTATAGAAACAGATGCATCGGACTTTGCTCTGGGTGCGGTTTTATCACAAATGGGAACAGATGACAAACTTCATCCAGTAGCCTTTCATTCAAGAAAATTCTCAACATCAGAAATCAATTATGAGATCCATGACAAAGAACTTCTTGCAAATGTGGATTCTTTTCAAGAATGGCATTCCACTCCAATCACCGTGTATACGGATCACAAGAACCTCGAATATTTTATGTTAACACGCATATTAAATTGTCACCAAGCTCGTTGGAGCATGTCTTTATCAAGATTCGGGTTCATCATTACTTATCAGCTAGAAAAACAACAAGGATTGTCTGATGCCTTATTTAAACGTTCTTATCTTGCACCAAAAGAAAGAAATGTAGCTTTCAAGCAACAAAGAATGGTTCTCTTGAAGCCGGAGTAATTTCATCTTTAAGTAATAAAATCAACATTAACTATTGATTTAACTTTATTTAAGCAAGTCCAGTTAAGTATGTCTTCAGACCTTCTTGTTCATGATATCAAGAATAATTCTTCTAAATCTCATGATCCCTCTAAATTTGAATTCAAGAACAACCTACTCTATTTCGAAGGACTCTTATATATTCGAGAAGGAGAAGCACGTTTACGTTTTCTTCAAGTTCGTCATGACTTCTCAGCAGCAAGACATTTTGGATATAATAAGACTTTGGAGCTGATATCTAGGGATTTTTGGTAGCCTCAAATATGGAAGGCAATTAAAGATTTTGTACAATCATGTGATGTTTGCTTTAGATCAAAAACTCCTCGTCATCGACCTTTTGGACTTCTTCAGCCATTATCCATTCTAGAACAACCATGGTCTTCTGTTTCTATGGACTTCATTACGGATCTTCCAATCTCAGGTTCTTATGACTCTATATTCGTGATAGTAGATCGTTTTACCAAGATGGCACATTTTGTACCATGTACAAAATCTATCACAAGTGAAGAAACAACTAAGTTCTTTCTTGACAATATCTATCGCTATCATAGATTATCCAAGGATATTATATCAGATAGGGGAACTCAATTTGTATCAAGATTTTGGTAGACTCTTTTCAAGATTCTTAAAGTGGATATAAAACTATCTTCAGCATTCCATCCTCAAACTGATGGACAAACGGAGCGTGTTAATCAAGTTTTGGAGCAATATTTAAGATGTACCATTAATTACGAACAAGATGATTGGACAACTCTTTTGCCATTGGCAGAGTTTACTTACAATAACACGATACATTCTTCTACAAAACAAACACCTTTCTTTATTAATTATGGTTATCATCCACGACTTGATACTTTTGACTTTTCAAAAGTTGATAATCCTACTATGAAAGATTTGGTAATTCATTCATCAGAGCTACATGCAACGATAAAGGCGTAGTTAAAAGAGGCTCAAGAACAACAAAAGGTCAATGAGAATGTCTATCAAAAGGAACAACCATCATTCATCTTGGGTGATAAGATATGGCTACTTCGTCGCAATATCAAGACTACTCCTCCTTGTGACAAGTTGGACTATCAAAGGCTGGGACCATTTTCTATTTCTGCACAAATCAATCCAGTTGCATATCGTTTACATCTATCGGAGTCAATAAAAATCTATCCAGTATTCCACGTTTCTCTTCTTGAACCATACAAGACAGTGGACATACCAAAAAGACGACAAGTTCTACCTCCTCCTATAGAAGTGGACAATAATGAAGAGTTTGAAGTAGAAGAAGTCTTAGATTCAAGGCGGCGCTGAAATAAATTAGAATATCTTGTCCATTGGCGTGGATATGGTATTAGTGAACGTACATGGGAGCCAATAAAGAATCTTATAAATGCAGCAAAGGCGGTGGAGGCTTTTCATCGATGACATCCATCAAAATCAAGATGAAAACCTTCTTTATAGAAAAAACAACATCTAGGTAAGATAACATTCTACTTTCAATTCTTGTTCGTAGCTTCTTTGTAGTAGTGATGTTCATGAGATGGAGAACCAACAACCAGCGGATTCGACACAAGAGCCTTCATTTGCTGACCTGTCGGATGAGACATTGCGATTGTCACATCCTTCAAGGTGACGCAATCGAGATGAAGATCTTCAAGAACGACATGTTCTTCCTCGAATAGATGGCGAGATACAACGCGTTTGGTATCACGATTTGCGAAGGGACTCCCGATGTTTGGTGATTGTGCTAGAGGTAGGAACAACTCCTGATGGTATTCCAAATATTCTATTCGAAGGAATTTACGAAGGCCTCAACAATGATCAAATAACTGGGTGGTCTTCCCACCGTAGTATGGGACACTACCGATGGTTGAGAGACCCTATCAATCATCTTCGAAGAGAACAAAGATCAGAGTATGTGGCAAATAGAATTCGTCGCATCATAGATTTTCTCAACATATGATGACCGCTCCTCGTGAAACTCGTTCCTAGAAGGGGAGGTAATGTCATGGTCATAATCATGTAAGCTAGTAATTACATATACAAATAGGTAGAAGTAAATAAAAGTAGGTAAAAATAAGTTAATTCTATCATATTTAATATGGAAGCTTCCTAGAAGCTTTATAGACGCTGCTTTGACTTCATAGGTGTCTTTAATTGACTTTTTGGATTAGAAACGTGGTCAACAAGTTGGCCATGTGCCACACATGTTGTTAGCTTGAAGATCAAGCTAACTATGTGGCCTACACGTAGAAAAACTTGCCTTGTAAGTCAAGGCATGTGTCCTACAAAGTCAAGACATATTGGAGGTCCTATAGAACGTTGCCAAATAGCCCCTAGTTACATAGTATATATAGAGACAAGAGTGAAGGCTTCTTCACTCTTGTCAACTCCTTTCTTGCTTCTAGTCTAGTTTCAAGGGTCTCTAGTTTTCTTGTCTTTTGGCAATAGCCATTCCAGTTTCTCTTTCAATATATATACTTGTTTATATATATTTTGTTACCTTTCTTTGAGTGAAGGCTCACTTGTTTGAATTGTTTTTTCATCGAGTTCTTATCCTTGACACCTATACTTAAATTGATTATGACGTTTTTCTCTCATTTTATAAGTTTAATTCTCTTCAAATTCATTATGCTTATTATTACTCAAGAGATTGAAAGGTATATAAAATTTTAAGTAAGATCAATGGTTTAGTTAATAAATATTGAGGTTCTAAAATTAACCTTGGATTGATTTGAATTGGTTAGGTTTTGATTTTGATTGGCTTAAATTGATTAAATTTTGGTTACAATTTTTTTAGAAATTGATTAGGATTTGATTTAGAATTTAGGATTTGATTAGAGTTTAGTTTAGGATTTAGGGTGTCATTAAGTTTGACTTAGGATTTAAGATCTAATTAGGATTGGATTAAGGTTTAGGATTTTTCAAAGATTTTTTTAGGATTTCATTTGGATTTCTTTAAGATTCTTGAAGATTTTTTAAAGATTTTTTTAAAGATTTTTTTTTTTTTTTTTTTTTTTTTTTTTTTTTTTAATTTTTTTTCTTTTGGATTTCTTTAAGATTTATTTAGAATTTATTTAGGATTCAATAAGAATTTCTTTAGGATTTTTTCAAGGTTTCTTTAGAATTTCTTTTGAATTTTTTAAGGATTGTTTTTTATTTAATTTTTGAATTTCTTTTGGATTTCTTTCGGATTTCTTTACGGTTTTTGTAGATTTCTTTAATGTTTCTTAAGAATTTTTTAAAGGATTTTTAAAAGGATTTTAAATTTTTATTTCTTTTAGGTTTATTTATAATTTTTTATTATTTCATTAGAAGTTCTTTAGGATTTATTTGTATTTTCTTTTATAAATTATTTAAAAATTTAATTAAATTTTATTAATATTTTATTATATTTTTTAATCTTTAATTATATATATATATATGAATTATTTTTTGAAGATAATAATAGAATTACAAAGAAGTCATTTTTTAAATAGATTGAAAGGCCTGAGAAGGATCTTTTAGCAATAAAATTATCAAGAGAGTTTAAAAAATAATATTTTTTTCAAAGAAGGAGAGGCAATTATTGGATCTAAATAAAATGAGGCTTTTTCTTCTAGCCGCTAATGGAGAGTTGCAAGACAAGTTAAAAATCTTACTTGAAGATAAAAAAAAAAAAAAAAAAAAATGGTGGATTGACAAAGAATTGAAAAGAAGTAGAAGAGGCTAAAAGATTGCTTATAAAAGTGAAAGGAAAAAAGATAAGGTAGGTATTTAAAGACTATTATAAGCATCTAAGGAAAAAAATGCCTATTATCCATCCTACATCTATGATTCAACTTTTAATGACTACATGAAAGAAATAAAAAATGAACATTGATGAAATCATACAAGGAATGAGAGATTTGCAAATAAAATTTATAAAGCTTGAAGAAAAGGGTCAATAATCAAGAGTATCAATAAAATAAAATTTAAGACTAATAGAAGGTGTAGTACATAGGTGCATGTGGTGTGATAGTACAAATTATTCAAGAAGAAAATCTAAAGATTTTATAGAGATGTTGTGTAAAGGGATTGTTATTTTTTAAAGATGGTATGATACACTTAAAAAAAAAGTGAAAGAAAATTAAAGACAAATTTTGATAAAGAAATAATGAAAGAATTTGTGACAGATTCTTTTAAAGTGTATACAATTTTAAGCAATGAAGCATCAATATATTGAATAGAAGCAAATTTGAGCAAATCTTTAAGCATAAAACTAATTTTTTTAGGAGAAATTATTTCTTTGTGGTCAAATATAATGAATCATGGAGAAAAGAAAAAAAATTCTAGAGATGATTTAAAACGTATTGGCAATAACATTTGGCAAATTCTTGGATGGAATAATTTAGTAGATGGATTATCAATGTATGTTCAAATTACAAAGAATCAACATAAAGCATTAATAAAAAAATAAAAATAAAGATAAAAATAATAAAGGGCCATCAAAAAAAACTACAAGGTAAAAAAAAGCTCAATAACAAAAGAATCCTATGCATGAAAAGATAATAGAGAATATTTCTACAAAAAAAAGAAGCAAAGGCTACTACTTATAAATTACAATCAGATATTGAAGTTTTTGCAAATTTAAAGAAAGTATTAGAAGATAAAATTTTAAGTAAAAAAGTTAAATTTATAGTTGGTGAAATCCTATGAATTGCTAAGCATGAATCTTGTGAAATCATTATAGATATAATAAAAAAAATAAAAAAAATATGTAAGAAATACTATTATATCAAATGCACAAGGAACAAGAGCAATAGAAGCAATAAAGATGAAGGAGATATAATGCAATATTTTGGAGATGTCCTGCTAGTAAGATTTATAGAAAAAGAAGATGTGATTTAAGTTTTTAGTCATTATTCTTGAAGTCATTGAACAAAGGCTACTATAGAAACTTTGGTAAAATTAGGAGATTTAGAAGAACCAATTATAGCATTAATTCATCATGGTTTTGAAATTAATTTGATATCAAAAGAATTATATGAAAGAGAAAAATGGCCTATTGATATTGAACATGGTTAGATAATAAGAACAATAAATAATTCAAAAGAAGATTTGTATAAAGCTTGTATAAATATCAAGTTGATAATACAAGATGTTATTAATGAACAAAATTTCTTTGTGCAAGATATATTTATATATCCTAATATATTGGAACAATCATATATTATTGCTATACAAATAGAAATAAAATAATAGATGATGATTCAGCCTTATTAAAGATAAGAAGTTAAGATGGAAAGAGGGCAATATAATTTTTAATGGTTTGTGCAAACTATGAAAAAAATTAGAATAGTTTGAAAGATTATCTTTTATTAAGGATAAACAAAGAATTTGAAGATCTTAATTCAAAGAATTTTTACTAGATGCCATTATAAAGCAAGATTGCATTGATAGAAGAGATGATGGCTTCTTGCCCAATAAAAAAATGAGGTCATCATAGGATTATCACATGATGAATATATTTCATTAAAAAATATAGATAATTTAAAAAGAATAAAAAAAAAATTAAAAATATAGAACATGAGTTGAAGAAATATAAAGTGATTGATAAAGATGAATACATATTAAGGATGTATTAAACTATTGGCATTGTTACTACTACTAAATTTTTTAGGAAATGGTAGAAAATAATTCTATATAATTCAATTTAAATGATTAAAAAAAAATAGGTCATGAATTCAAGGATGAATTGACATTAGATAGTTTGAAAGTTAAGTGTGAAGAATTTTTATCAAAGGATGAAGAGAGATATTTCAAAGAAATATTTTTTATAATATGGTAAGGCATTTGGATTTGAATCACATGAGATAAGATATATTGATCCAAGTATTATAGCACCAATAGTTATTTCATAATTCTACATGAACCATGGAATTTGAAACTAATTCCAGTTCTAAAAGTTCATTTGTCAAAGTTAGTTGAATTACTTAATAAAAAAATTAGGATGAAAATTTTAGAACCATCTATTATATTATATTTCAATTGGTAGTTCATAGTACCTAAGAAAAATAAGACATTGAGGTTTATTCAAGATATACAATTAATAAATAAAGTAACTATTAGAAATATGGATTCAAGTCTAGTTGTAGATAAATTTATAGAAGCATTTGTAGGAAGAACAATTTATTCTATGGAAGATCTTTATTTAGGGTATGATCAATTTCAATTGGCAACACAAAGTAGAGATATGATCATATTACAACAATGAAGACACTATTAGAATTAGTCAGAATGTATATTTCACTATAAAAGACTAAAACTTTTGTGGCACACATGATAAATGGAAATCATAAGATATTAAAAAAAATAAAAATAAATATAATAATATCTTTTTTAGATGATGTTCCAATTAAGGGATGTGCAAAAGAAAAAAAAGATAAAATTTTGGATTTAAAGGGATCTAAGAAGTTTGTAGTGGATCATATTGATGATTGTGAGAAGATTTTGACAAGATTAGAAGAATTTTATTTAACCTTAACAAGAGAAAAATCAATATTTGAAACAAAAGAAGTTTCGATGATAGGGCACATATGTAGATTATATGGACGTAAGCCAAATATGAAAAAAATTATATTATTAAAAAAATAAAAGAATTTATAAATATGATAAGATTCAAAAGCTTTTTAGGAGCATATATCTTCTATCATATTGAATACTTCATTTTGCACATGTAATAGATCCATTATATCAGTTGTTAAGAAAAAATAAAAAAATTCAATGAAAATAAAAAAAAAACTATAGAAAAATTCAAAGAACTTTTTTTTTCACTTTTGACTTTGAAGAAAGTAAATTATAAATGTAGAAGTCTAGTGATATTAAGAATTAATGCAAGTCTAATTGGAATAAGTTGGGTGGTTGAAGATGATAATGAACAAAGTAATAGATATGTAATAAAGTTTGGAACAAAGATTTTGAATGTTAGGCAAAAGACTTGTGTATAAATCAAAAGAAAATTATGGAGTATAGTAATAGTTACAAAAAATTAAAAGAGTACTTAATTGATACATTAGTAGTTATAAAAACATATTATCTATCTTTATCAGATATAATTACAAGTTATTTAATTTTTAATATTGCTATATTTAGATGAATAGCATATATCAAATCTATGAATTTAAAATTTAAATACATTTAAGGAAAAAAAAATTAATTAAAAATATGTTATTAAAAATAAAGTATTACAATAAAAAAAATTATATTTTAATATTAAATTAAAAATATTTCTAAGAGATTTATATAAACAAGAATAGAAAGATGTTGAGAAGTATTTAAGCATATTAAAGCAATAAAAAATTAGACAGATCAAAAATTTAAGAAAATTTATAAGAAAGCCTATAGATATATTTTACATAATGGATATTTATAGAATCATACAAAGAAGAGAAGAGAAGTATCACAATAAGTTATATGTGATTTAAAATTTCAAAAAAAGATTATTAAATAATTTTATAAAAGTTTATAAATAATACATCAAAATATTTGAGTACTTATCAAGCTAAAAATAAAATATTGGTAGAAAGGCATGCATAAAGACATAGAAAATTTTGTAAGATCTTGTAAAACTTTCCAAATATATTCAAATATTTGGCATTGAGATAGGTTACATCCAACATATTTGTCCAATATATTAGCTTTATATTATAAGTAGATGGTGGATTTAATGGTAATGTCCATGGAACTTGGATAAATGAAGTATTTAGTATTTGTACAAGAAGATTTATCAAGTATAATTGAAGGACAAGCATTAAAAAAAAATCGTACTAAAGATATATGCCAATTTTTATTAGAAGATGTTATTAGTTATTATGATTGTACTGAAAAATTTATAGCAGATAGAGATGAATTAGATATAAGAAAAGCATAAAATATATTTAATAGAATAAGAATTATACTTTCGTCAATAACAATGTATAATCCAAAAAATAATGGTAAGAGTAAGCATGGACATTTATTATTGTTAAGGTATTAATAAAAACATGCAATGGCAAAGCACATGAGTAGCTTAGACTACTATCATTTGCATTATGAGCAAATTACACAACTCATAATTCAGTAATAAGTTATATGCCTTTTTAATTAATGTATGATTAAAAATCAATAATGCCAATAGAAGAGGTAGTGCATATATAAGGTGTATTGCCTTAGAAGGATGATTTCAATAGAAAAGAACTTTTAGTATTACAAATTCAAAAATTAGAAAGAAGATCTAATAATAGTGAAGTAGTGATAGAGAGGTTGAAAGAAGCAAGAGAAAAGAATAAAGAAAGATTTGATAAAAAATATCAACCACAATCTAAAACAACTGAAGATAGAGATTGAGTGTTAGTTTATGATAGTAGCTTGGACAATCAATATAGTACAATAAAGAAGTTTGCAAAGAGATAGTTTGAATCTTATATTGTCAAATAAGTATACAACAATAAAAAATACTTATTACAAGAACTTCATAGTATAAATTTGAAGATACATATATTAGGCAAGAAAATCAAGTTATTTAAACAAAGAGATAAAGATATTTATTTAAAAAAAAAAAAATCCATTATAAAAATTAAGATGGAAGTAAAAGAGCAAATTGAAGATCAAGAATTCAACAAAGATGAAGAACATTCTATATCAATATAATGAAAATACTTAATGCATGTCAAAAGATATATAGATTTAGAGGGGATAGATTTTATGATATAACATGGTTAATAAGTGAAAGAGTGAAAAAAATACTATATTTTAGAAGATCTTATTTCAAAATATTGTAAAAAATTATCTCAGAAATATAGATAATAGTCAAAGGATAGTGAACTAAAAGTGCAAGTACTACCTTTTTGTAAAGTAGGCTTCTATTCACTATATAGGGCAATCAATCAAGCAAAATAAGATAGATTAGAAAAATAAAGGATAAAGGCAAGAAGACAAAAAATGATACTTGAAAAAGATTGATTATCAACCTAGGCCAAAATCAGACTCCAAGGCACAAAATTACACACCTATGGTGATTCTAAGATTCTTTTGCAAATCAAAGACTAGAATTTGGTAGAAAACTACATAATACTTTTTAGAACATTAGTTTTGAATAATTTAAATTTTTAATGACTTTGAAAAAGCTTTACAAAGTCAAGGTTGTTTTGGATGACTTTGGATTTTGTAAAATAAAATAAGATTTATAATTTGAGCAATTTCATAAATTTTGTAATAGATCTATAAGTAAAATTTTATAAAGTTGTATGTATAGTTATATTGAACATATACTATAAATTTGAGCTTAATTAGATGGTTGGATTAGAGGTCATCAAAGTTAAAATGGATTAGGATCTCAAAAATTGAATTTTTAGGCCTAGCAAGTGTATCTAAGATTTGCAACAATATGCCAATTGGATTAAAGAGATTTTTATTAAAGCTAATAGTTTACTTGACTTCTAAAACTTATACAAAATTTGAGAATAATTTAATAGTTCAATTAGGAATTATTATTGTTGGAAGATCAATATGAAAGTCAAAGATGGAGGCTCGCCAATACTTAAGTGGATTATGATGTTTTTCTTTCATTTTGTAAGTTCGATTTTTAAAATTTTTTTAATTTATTTTTAATTAAAATATTGAGAGATGAATAATATTTTAAGTAAGATTAATGGTTTAATCAATAGATATTGAGGTTCTAAAACTGCCCTAGGATTGATTTGAATTGAATAGATTTGGAATAAGATTTTTTTAGAAATTGATTAGGATTTGATTAGAATTTGATTTAGGATTTAGGATCTGATTAGGATTAATTTGGGATTTAGGATCTAATTAGAGCTGATTTAAGATTTAGGATTGTTTTTATTGTTGTTGTTGTTTTTTTGTTTTTTTGTTTTTTCTTTGTTTTTTTAAAATTTATTTTAAATTCTTTTAGGATTTATTTAAGATTTTTTTTTAGATTTTTTAATATTTTTTTAGGATTCCATAAGAATTTCTTTAATATTATTTTGGATTTTATTTAGATTTTTTTGAATTATTTTAGAATTTTTTTAGAATTTCTTTAAAATTTTATTTTTATTTTTATTTTATTTTTAGATTTCTTTAAAAAAAAGTTTAAAATTTCTTTAGGATTTTTTTTGTTTTTTCTATAATTTATTTAAAAATTTAGTTATACTTGATTAATATTTGATTATTATTATTTATCTTTAATTTTAATTTATATATAATTCTATTAAAATTGTTAGAATTTATTGTTGCAAATTTTGTTTACCTTCTATATTTAAGTATTCAATGCATTTTCAAGTAAGACTTTGCATAATACAATAGCATCATACTTCCTTTAGAGCTTATTCAATCAATTTGCACATGCATTTGTAGATCAAGTATTTAGCCCTATGGTACTTGTATGGGCAATTGAAGCTACAAAAAGAAGGTGGTTTATCATGGTACAATTTAGCTATAGCTATAAAAATAGCTTGATATAAATTAGTATTTTTGTCTTTGTTTCAAGTTTCTAAAGTACATAGGTATATATTAAAGATGATTTTTTTCAATAGAATAATTTTTTAAAATCAATATTAATCTTTGGATCTTCATATAAATATGCATAATTTGAATTTCCTTAAATATAAGTCCCTACAACTTTGTTAGTCTATTCTTGATCATTAACCACAATTTTGCATTAATGACAAATAATACAGTGTTGTGCTCTCTAATTGTATTGTGTATAGTTTTCAATGTTACAAAATGGTGATTGACCATGTAAAAAGTATCATTGTAAGCTTCAACTATAATTTAGGTAGTCTTTAGAGTCGACCAAACTTCATTGAAGATTTCCTATAATTGAATTATAGTTCATATGTGAATGCTTATTCAAGTTTTTATAATTCACATCATATTATTAATCAATGAAGATATCCAAGTACCCTAGGCTTATTGCAATATTTTTAATACTTACATCATTGCATTTATAGACTTTATGAATAAGATTTTTGTTTTTTACTTTATGAAGAAGATTTATGCATTTGATTTGGCTCCATTTTTTTCTTCATGCTTTTGTTTATTGCATGCCTATTATCACAGACATACTAATTTACTCAAATAATTACCTAGATAATATGAATAGATAGAAGTAAGAAAAAATAAATAAATTTGATAATATCTTACAAAAAATCTTTATAGAAGCTATATAAATGTGGTTTCATCTTTATATGTGTTTATAGGCGATTCATAGGTTCAACTTTTGGCCAAAAAATTAGCTATGTATCGCATGTATTGGTACCTTGTGGTACAAGCTAATTATATAGCACACATATTTAAAAACTTGCCTTACAAGTAAAAACACATGTTTTACAAATTAGACATGTGTTGGAGGTCCTATAAAATATTTCTTTTTAGCTTCTAATTAGATAATATATATAGATATAAGAATGAAGCCTTCTTCATTATTATTAATATTTTTTTTATTTTTAATCTTATTTCAAGAAATTCTAGTTTTTTCTATCTTAGACAATAGCCATTTTAGTTTAGTATTATACCATCTTTGAGTGGTTATCTAATCTTTTTCAATAATACAAGAAGGCATTGATCTTTTGATTCTTTGAAATTCATATTCTTGATAAATTGACAAGAATGCTAATTTATTATTCTTATTTTTATTATAGAAGTGAATGGATCACCCTCCTTTTAATGTTGTATTTTCAAGATTGTAAACTACCTACTTTTAAACTAATTTTTAGTTTTCTAACATTGATTTTTTTCTTAAAGAGAATAGACTATCATTCTTTGTGGAGCTTTTCATTTGATACTAGAAGATGTAGATTACTCTCTTCTAATTAAACTTCTAAATTTTTTTAAATTGTATATAAAAGAAAAAATTATGGATTTTATTTTTAATAGAAGTGAAAATATATTTTCAACTATTTCAAATCTATTTAAGCTTATCAACATTTTTAAGGTCAAAATTTCATATATTTTTAATATCAATTATAAAGATAGTATTTCAATACTTATAAAAGAAGTCAACAATGAAATTCAAAGTCTATGCCAAAAAATTATGCTATTGAAAGAAGCAAATAGATCAAATTTGTAACTAAATTTGAAAAGTCTTACTACTACAAATATGAAAGAAATAAGAATAAGTATGCAAAAAAAGTTATATGGAACAAGATCAAAGTTTTGAAGACTTTTACAACAAGTGAAGCTCTATCTAAGGTTGCATCCTTTCCAATATCTTAATGGATTGATTCAAGTTAGATTCATAGGTACATTTCTATCTAAAAATGATTTTTTTTTTTTTAGTTTGCACCTTTGATAGAAAAAGATTCACAACACTTTTATGATTTGAATTTATTTTCAAAAGTATTTATGACCATATTTAGAAAAAATCATTGAAAAAAGATACTAAAAATCAAATTACTATTTTTATAATAATAGTCACTTTTAACTACTATATATACTATAGGATTCCAAAATCCTACTTACAACATGGATTGAAATGATAAAGCTCCTATCAATCAATTTTGATATGAAAATTCTTTGTCTTGTTAGATTTAAGAGACTTAGCATATTTTATAAACAAAGATTTTGTTAAAAAAGAAAAGGAAAAAAAAACTTTTATTAATAAAAATAAATTTATACATATATAGATAATAGATCATTGTTTATTGTACTATATAAATATTATCCATAAAATAGTTCTTTTAGATATAGCAATTAGAGATTATTATAATTTAACAATAATTAATGTCATTTAATCTCCTTCAAACTCAATTATTTTTTGATTATTGTAGCTAAAAAAGTATAATCTTTAAATACACTAAATTTCTTGTAACCTTGATTTTTTTTATAGGTTTACCTTAGGATTCTGCTGGTCAAGTAAATACCTAAGAATCCAATATAATAAAACTTTTATTACTAGGTATAAGAGCTTTCATGCATGCTACAAAAGAACTATGACTATTTATTATGTACACAATATTTATTTTTAATAGAAAAAAGATTTCAAAAGGCATTTTAAGCTAGTACTAAGCTTATAGAGATGTTTTTAAGAAGAAAAATGTACATATTTCTTTAGAATATTATTCCTATGATTGTTCCATCAATCTTCAAGAAAGAACTCAACTGCCATTTGGACTCATCTATAGCTCATCACAAAACAAATTGCTTACACTCAAGAACTTGATTAAAAACTTAATATATTATTTTTAATTTTTAATAAGAACTCCTATCTTATTTGTGAAGAAAAAAGAAGAATCTTAACAAATGTGTATGCACTATCAAGAACTCAATAAGATCACCATTAAGAATATGTATCCTCTATCTTTGATTTCTAGACTTCTTGATCAATTCAATAAAATAAAGATCTATACAAAAATAGATCTAAAAAGAATATATAATCTAATTTGTATCAAAAAAATAGATAAATAAAAAAATTATATTTTAAATCAGATATAGATATTTTAAATATAATATCATACCTTTGGAACTTACAAATATAATAGTTACTTTACAACATCTAATGAATAATGTCTTTTATAAAATTTTTGATGATTTTATCATTTTTTATCTAGATAATATTTTAATCTATCTTAAAAATATAAAAGAACATAAACTTCATACTTATCATATATTACAAAAACTTAAAAATATAGTTATTCACATTGAGATGAAAAAGTGTATATTTTAACTATTTAAATTGACTTCTTAAAATAAATCATTTCAAATAATGACTTCATGATAGATTCTACAAAGGTTCAAACCATCATAGATTGAAAGATCTTAAAAACAATCAAAGATATGCAATTTGTTTTGAAATTTATTAATTATTAAAACATCTTCATCAAGAACTTTTTTCAAATTAAAACTTCATTTCCATATTTGACTTGTAAAAACAAACTTGATTAGAGTAAAGAAATCAAAGCATTATTTAAAGTTTTAAAAATAAAATTTATTTATGCTCTAATCTTGTATTGTATTAGTTTTTTTAAGGCATTTTTCATGTAAATATATCCATCCAACTTTGCTTCAGGGGCAATATTTTTACAAGTAAAAATATATAATAAATTCCAATTAGTAGCTTTCTATTCTAAGAAATTTTTAAGAGCCAAGATCAATTATAAGATTCTTGATAATTAATTCTTTCTAATTGTGGATATATTTTAAGTATGGTGTTATTATCTAAAAATAACTTTCAATCCAATCATTGTATATATGTATCATAAGAACCTTGAATATTTTATGTCAATATACACTTTGAATTGTTGTCAAGCTTGTTGAAACATGTCTTTATTAAGCTTTGATTCTAAGATTATTTATTAACTAAAAAAAACAAATTTTATTAAACTCCCTTTTTAAACATTATTATCTTTTACCAAAAGAAATAAACACAACTTTTGATCAATAAAGAATAATCTTCTTGAAGTTAGAATAATTTCATCTTTAAGTAATAAAATCAACATTGATTATTGATTCAATCTTTTTCAAATAAGTTCAATAAAGTATATCTTTTGATCTTTTTATTTATGATAATAAAAATAATTCTTCTAAATATCATGATACTTTCAAATTAGAGTTCAAAAATAATCCATTTTATTTTGAAGAATGCTTATATGTTCTAGAAGGTGAAATACAATTATATATATTTTTTAAGCTCATCATAACTTTTTAGCAATCAAATATTTTGGATATAATAAGATTTTAAGTCTAATATCTTTAGATTTTAGATAGCCTCAAATATGAAAGATAATCAAAGATTTTATATAATTATGTAATGTATATATAAGATAAAAAATTTCTTGTTATTGATCTTATGGACTTTTTCAACTATTATTTATTGTAAAAAAAATCATAGTCTTTTATTTCTATAGACTTTATTATGGATCTTTTAGTCTTAAGTTTATTTGATTTTATATTTGTGAAAGTATATTATTTCAAAAAAATAATATATTTTGTATCTTATACAAAATCTATTACAAATGAAGAAGTAGCTAAGCTTTCCTTTGAGAATATCTATTGCTATTATAGATTGTCCAAGCATATCATATTGGATGGAGGAACTCAATTTATATTAAGATTTTGGAAAATTCTTTTGAAGATTCTAAAAGTGAATATAAAACTATTTTTGATTTTTTATTTTCAAATTAATAAACAAAAAGAGTAAGTGAATCAAATTTTAGAGTAGCATTTAAGGTATACTATCAATCATCAATAAGATGATTAAATAGCTCTTTTGCTTTTGGTAGATTTTGCTTATAATAATATGTGATATTCTTCTACTTAACAAACAGCTTTCTTTATTAATTATGCTTATCATCCACAACTTAATCCTTTTAACTTATCAATAGTTGTTAATTCTAAGGCAAAAGATTCAGAAAATTATTTATTTGAGGTATATATAATAATAAAGGTATAATTAAAAGAAGCTTAAGAACAACAAAAGATCAATATAGATACCTATTGCAAGAAACAACCTTAATTCTATGTTGGCAATAAGATTTGGTTACTTTATTGTAATATCAAGACTATGTGTCCTTGCGACAAGTCGGATTATTGTAAACTTGAACCATTTCCTATATACAAATATATCAATCCAATTATTTATTAATTACATCTATCAAAGTCTATGAAGATTCATTATATATTTCACATATTTCTTCTTGAGCCATATAAGACAATGAATATATATAAAAGAAGAAAAATGCCAATACCTTCTACAAAAGTGGATAATAATTAAGAATTGAAGGTGGAAGAAGTCTTAGACTCAAGGCAACACCAAAATAAGTTGGAATATTTTATTCATTGGAAGAGATATGATATTAGTAAATGTACATGAGAGCCAATGAAAAATCTTTTAAATACAATAGAAAAGGTCAAAGATTCTTATCAACAACATTAATCAAAACTAATATAAAGAGTCAAAAAATCTTAGCTATAAAAGAAAGGATGTTTAATAAAGATTGAATTCAGACTTCTATCTTTTATTGTAATTTCTTTGTATTTATAGTACTTACAAGATAAAGAATCAACAATCAATAGATTCAATTCAAGAACTATACTTTATTAACTTATCAGATAAGTCATTGTCATTGTCACAACCTTCAAGATAATATAATAGAAATAAAGATCTTCAAAAATAATATATTTTTTCTTAAATAAATTGCAAAATAAAATGCATATGGTATCATAACTTTGAAAGAAACTTTCAATGTTTGGTGATTTTATTAAAGGTAGAAAAAACTCTTTATAATATTACAAATGATTTGTTTAAAGTTACAAGGGCCTTAATAATGATCAAATATTAAGGTGGTCTTTTTGCCCTAGAATGAAACATTATTAATGATTAAGAAGACCTATTAATTACCTTCAAAGCAAACAAAGATTGTACTATGTAATAAATATAATTTTTTGTACTTTAGACTTTATTACCATGTTATTATTACTTTTTATAGAACTTATTTTTAAAAGAGGAGATAATATCATTGACATACAAATCTACTTCAATAATTATCCAGATAATATGAATAGGTAGAAGTAAAAAAAAATAGATTAATTTAATAATATCTTATAGAGAAGCTTCTTAGAAGCTTTATAGATGTGGTTTCATCTTTATATGTGTCTATATGTGATAAATAAGTTAAATTCTTGGCCAATAAGTTAGTAATGTATTGCATGTATTGATAGCTTATGATACAAGCTAATTATATAGAACACATATAAAAAACTTGCTTTATAAGTTAAAACATGTATCTTATAAATTGAATACGAGTTGAATATCCTATAGAATGTTGCCACATAACTCTTAATTAGATAGCGTATATAGAAGCAAGAATGAAGTCTTCTTCACTATTATCAATGTCTTTCTCGTTGTTAATATTATTTCAAAAAACTCTAATTTTCTTATTTTAGGCAATATCCATTTTGATTTAATATTATACCATCTTTGAGTGATAATCTAGTCTTTTTGAGTGACACAAGAGTGTATTGATTTTTTGATTCTTTGAAATCCATGTCCTTGATACTTATAACAATTGATTGTAGACCTTGACTAATAATCCCAATCATAGGAGTAAATTGATTTTGTAATATTTTACAAGGTACCAACTTATATATGCAATCAAAAATGGTCCAATATGATAGCTTACATTTGAATTGTAGCAAAATTAGTAAAATTTGATACAGAGGTGTTTGTTAATAATTATATCTTAATTGATAGTTTTTTATTATTTATCTTTAAATAGACTAAGATTTTAACTTTATAAATCTAATTACAATTGTTATGGAAGAATATTGTGCTTTGAGTTCCTTCCAAGTATATGAATGTGGATTCTAAGTATATATTTTTTAATTAAAATAAATTATAGTCATAATTATCAAAAATTACTTCTTCACCATATTTGGCCACAGTGAGACAAAGATGCTTATATATTATTGCATCCTATTTAATCAAACTATTAAACTCCCATCTAAAAAAATGGTGCAAATAGGAAGATGTTTATATCACCTTAATATCTTTAATGATGCTAATGAAATATTTTTTTATTATTGTTCTATTGTACTGGTATTTTTTATGGATGTGTGTAATACTTTGATTTGCCATATTATATAATTTATTGATATCATAAATATCAACCAAAGAAGCATTAAAAATTATATATGGAAAGTAATTATGAAGAGTAATTGATTGAAATGTTAAAATGATATATTTAGTAGAGAAGAGGGATTATGTGTTATAGACTAACTCAAAAAGTTTAGTCTTAATTACATCTATATAAGCAACTTAATAAGCAAAATAATTGTGAGTA
Organism: Physcomitrium patens; assembly: GCF_059467195.1. Classification (NCBI taxonomy): domain Eukaryota; kingdom Viridiplantae; phylum Streptophyta; class Bryopsida; order Funariales; family Funariaceae; genus Physcomitrium; species Physcomitrium patens. The sequence goes on from NC_143411.1 coordinate 12,607,727, forward strand.
GACAAATATTCTATTTACCACAATTTTTGATGGTGAATCTTTTCAACATTCTTAGTAGTATTTTAGTAGTAGATTTTGTCATTCTATTGTCTTATAGATAATAAATTGTACACATTTAATACTTAATAATATATTCTTATATGAGCTCCATAATGACTTGGTTAACAAAATATGTACCTTGATTGATTACAATTTCTAAAAGCATCTAAAGTAAGAAATTACTTGCCAAAAAAAAAATATAGCCATAACAATGGCAAAATTGGTATATAAGGGCTTTGCTTCAATCCATTTGGTCATGTAGTTTGTAGCCACTAAAATATATTTGTATCTACAGTACATTATTGGTTTAATAGAGCCAAAAAAATCAAGGTTTGAATACATGGATAATTTGAGAGGCAAAAAAGAGCATAATGGGACTTTTTTTAGTAAGAAAAATTTGAAGTAGACATTTGGTTAGGATGGCAATGCTTAATGTCATGATGTACATCTTTGAGGAAGACAAATCATTAGTATTATGTCAAAAGAATCTTTTAGATGGTTTATTTATTTATTTATTTTTAGTGTTTATTCACTATAGCATTATAAATTCTTCTATAATATTTTATTATTATTTATAAGAGACACGTAGTTGTATTACATAATCTATGATATACATATGAAGACATTGATTTATGTAAGTATAGAATAAAGCTTTACAAATAAAGTTGGTATTTATTTAAATTAATTTAGTAACCACATAAAGATATCTTTGAATTCTTTGAATAAAAGAATGATTGTGTATTTTACTTTTATTATGCATATGTATTGATTTTGATATTTTTGAAATTGTTTAAAATTCTTAGGTTTATCAATTGAACATGCTCAATAATATCATATGACCATCCAATTATTAATGTGTTCTAAAGAACTATACAATTAAGTATCTTATTAAATATTATTATACCTAGTATCTCCTTTAAGAAATATAAGAAGATATTTATACTTTCTTTTATTTTTGCTACTATACCAAATACATAAAGTTTGATTAATAGGACAAAATTTTTATTAATATGCAATAAAAAAGATTATTAATCAATAGTGAGGCCATATATCCATTTTTCTCTTATTTGTCTCCAAGTATTATGGACATATTCATTTATTTCAATAATTATTTATATAATTAAGTAGAAGTAAGTAAATGTAGATTGATTTCATAATATCTTTTAGAAAAGCTTCTTAGAAACTTCATAGACATGGTTTTGACTTTACATGTATTTATAGTTGATTGATAAGTTAAAAATTTGGTCAATAAATCAAACATATACTACATATATTAGTAGTTTGTCGAACAAGCTAACTATATGGTGCACATATAGATAACTTGCCTTATAAGTTAAGATATATGTATAATAAAGTCAACATATGGTAGAAGTCTTATAAAAGATCACCACTTAGCTTCTAGTTAAGAGTATATATGGAGAAAAGAGAGAAGCCTTTTTCATTCTTGTCAATGTCTTTAGTCTTACTTTAAGACTTTTTAATCTTCTTATCTTTGGTAATAGCCATTCTAATTTAATATTATAACATCTTTGAGTGATTTTCTAGTCTTTTTGAGTAACACAAGAGTATATTGATATTTTAGTTCATTGAGTTTGATATCCATAATAGTTTGACAAGAGTCCTAACTCATTGTTCTTGTCTTATTTTAAAAGTGAATAGATTACCAAACTTTTATTGTTGTATTTTAAAAGTTATGGATTATCCACCTTTAAAAAAATTGTTTAATTTTCTAATACTAATATTTTTTTAAAGAAAAAAAATTATCATTTTTTGTAGAAATTTTTATTTGATATTAGAAGTTACATATTACCATCCTCTAATTTGACTTGTAGATTTGTCAAGTTGTTTGAAATAGAAGAAAATATTATAGATGCTATACTTGACAAAAGTGAAAATAGATTTACAACTATTTGTCACGGACATACACATGTAAGTTAGTAATTATCTGTATAAATAGGTAGAAGTAAGTAGAAGTAAGTAAAAGTAAGTTAATTCTATTATATCTTCTATAGTAGCTTCTTAGAAGCTTTATAGATGATGCTTTGACTTTATAGGTGTCTTTAATTGATTTTTTGGATTAAAAACGTAGTCAACAAGTTGGCCATGTACCACATATGCTGTTAGTTTGAAGACCAAGCTAACTATGTGACCCACACATAGAAAGAAATTGCATTGTAAGTCAAATCATGTGTCCTACAAAGTCAACACACATTAGAGGTCCTATAGAATATCCCCACATAGTCCCTAGTTAGATAGTTTATATAGAGACATGAGTAAAGTCCTCTTCACTCTTGTCAACTCCTTTCTTGCTTCTACTCTAGTTTCAAGAGTCTCAAGTTTTCTTGTCTTTTGGTAATAAGCCTTTCCAGTTTCTTTTAAAATACATACTTCTTTATTTCTATTTTATCACTCTTTCTTTGACACAAATTTCATTAATTTATGCATCATTTTTTAATTCATGTTCTTAACAGATTGACAAGAGTATACTTACAATATCAGAGCTTTGTCTTATCTTGATTAAAAATGAATTACCCCATTCTCATGAGAAGACATAAGCATATTAGAAGTTGTGCATTACCCTCTTCTAAATTGATATTGTTCTTAATATTTTCTTTGTCCTCAAGTTCTTTCTTCTATTTTTCTTGAGTAGTATTAGATATTTTTCTGAGTATTATTATGAGAGAGCTTGTTGAAATGAAGAATGCAATTCTACAAATACAAGATCATTTGAGGAAATTGATGCTTTCGATGCATCAACTTAGCTTACCACTACAAGGATCAACAAGAATGGTAAGAACTGAGGATATAGAGATGATTAGAGCTACTTCAACATCTGTACATCTGTATTTGAAAAGAAGAATGCAGATACTCTTCCAGAATATTGCCACTATGATTGCTCAATTGACCTTCAAAAAGGAGCACAATTGCCATTTAGACCAATCTATAGTTTATCACAAAATGAATTGGCTGAACTCAAGGAATATATTAAAGAAAATCTAGCCAAGAATTTCATATGCCATTTCAAATTACTAGTAGGAGTTCCAATCTTATTTGTAAAGAAGAAAGATGGATCATTGTAGATGTGTGTTGATTATTGAGGACTCAACAAGATCACCATCAAGAATAGGTTCCCTCTACCTTTGATATCCAGACTTCTCAATCAATTGAATCAAGCTAAGATCTACACAAAAATAGATCTATGAAGAATATATAATCTAGTATGTATTAAAAAAAAAGATGAATAGAAGACTACATTTCAAATTAGATATGAACATTTTGAATACAACATCATGTCTTTTGGACTTAGAAATGTATCGACAGCTTTTCAATAGCTAATGAATGATATTTTTTGAGAATTTTTAGATGATTTTGTTATCTGTTATGTAGACAACATCTTGATCTATTCTAAGAATACAAATGAATATGAATTTTATGTTCATCATGTGTTACAAAAATTAAGAGATGCGGGACTCTACGCCACGATAGAAAAGTATATATTCCACACTACTCAACTTGACTTCTTAGGATACATCATTTCAAATGATGGACTTATGATGGATGCCAAGAAAGTTCAAAAAATTATGGATTGAAAGATTCCAAAAATGATAAGAGATGTCCAATGCTTTTTGGGCTTTGCCAACTATTATCAAATCTTCATGAAAGACTTCTCTCAAGTTGTAACTCCACTTACACGTTTGACTTTCAAAGACAAACTTGAATAGAGCAAAGAAGCTAAAGTATCTTTTAAAGCTTTGAAGTTAGTCATTATTTTTGCATCAATCTTGTATAGCATCAACTTTTTTAAGGCATTTTTTATGGAAAAAAATGCATCAGACTTTGCTTTGGGTGCTGTATTATCACAAATGGGAGCAGATAATAAACTTTACCCAATAGCTTTTCATTCCTGAAAATTTTCAGCAGTTGAGATTAACTATAAAATCCACGACAAACAGCTTCTTGTAATCATGGATTCATTTCAAGAATGGCGTCATCATCTAGAAGGTGCTTCTAAATCAATCACCATATATACGGATCACAAGAATCTTGAGTATTTCATGTTAGCATGTGTTTTAAATCATCGCCAAGCCTGTTGGAGCATGTCTTTATCAAGATTTGATTTCAAGATCACATATTGATCCAAAAAACAACAAAGTTTTTCAGATGTCCTTTCTAGACATTCTTAAATTGTATCAAAAGAAGAAGATGTATCTTTTAATTAACAAAAAATAATTCTCTTGAAGCTAAAGCATTTTCATCTTTGAGTAATAAAATCAATGTTGATTGTTGATTCGACCCTTATGAAACAAATCCAATCAAGTATGTCTTCTGATTCTCTTGTTCACAATATCAAGAATTCTTCTTCTAAGTTCCAAGATACTTCTAAGTTTGACTTTAAAAACAACCTATTCTATTTCAAAAGTCAATTATATGTTCCAAAAGGAGAAGCACAATTACGTGTTCTTCAAGCATGTTACAACTTTCGAGCAAAAGGACATTTTGGATACAACAAGACTTTGGAGCTTACATCTAGAGATTTTTGGTGGCCATAAATGTGAAAGGATGTGAAAGACTTTGTTTAGTCATGCGGCATTTGTTCAAGATCAAAAAATCCTCGTCATCGATCTTACGGACTTCTTCAACTATTACCTAGTCTAAAACAACCATGGTCTTTTATTTCTATGGATTTCATCATGGATCTTTTAATCTCAAGTGCTTATGACTCTATATTCGTGATAGTAGATCATTTTACCAAGATGGCACATTTTGTGCCATGTACAAAATCTATCACAGGTGAAGAAACAGTTAAGCTCTTTCTTAACAACAACTACCATTATCATGGATTAACCAAAGATATTATATCAGATAGAGGAACTCAGTTTGTATCAAGATTTTGGCACATTCTTTTTAAGATTCTAAAAATAGATATAAAACTATCTTTGATATTCTATCTTTAAACTGATGGATAAATAGAGCGTGTTTATCAAGTTTTAGAGTAGTATTTAAGATGTACCATCAGCTACCAACAACTCTTTTATCATTGGCAGAGTTTGCTTATAATAACATAGTACATTCTTCTATAAATTAAACACCTTTCTTTGCCAATTATGGTTATCATCCATGACTTGATACTTTTGACTTTTCAAAAGTTGATAATCCTGAGGCAAAAGATTTGGTAAATCATTTATCAGAGCTACATGTAATAATGAAGGCGTAGTTAAAAAAAGCTCAAGAATAACAAAAGATCAATGTAGATGTCTATCAAAAGGAACAACTACTATTCCACACGGATGACAAGGTATGGTTATTTTGTTGCAATATCAAGACCACTCATCTTTGTGATGAGTTGGACTATTGTAGACTTAAACCATTTCATATTTTTGTACAAATCAATCCAGTTGCATATCATTTACACCTACTTGACTCAATGAAAATCCATCAAGTATTCCACATGTCTCTTTTTGAACCATACAAGACAGTGGAAATACCAAGAAGAAGACATGCTCCACCTCCTTCTATAAAAGTGGACAATAATGAAGAGTTTGAAGTAGAAGAAGTCTTAAGTCTTAGATTCAAGGCGACCCCAAAATAAATTAGAATAACTTATCCATTGATGTGGATATAATATTAGTGAATGCATATGGGAGCTAGTAAAGAATCTTGTAAATGCAGCAAAGGCAATGGAGGCTTTTCATCGACGACATCCATCAAAATCAAGATGAAAATCTTCTTTATAAAAGAAACAAGATCTAAGCAAGATAAAGTTTTACTTTCAATCCTTATTTATAGCTTTTTTTTTGTAGTTGTGACACTAAGGAGATAGAGAACCAACAACCATCGGATTTGACTGAAGAGCCTTTATTTGCTGATCTACCGAACAAGACATTATGATTGTCACAATCTTCAAGATGATGCAATCGAGATGAAGATCTTCAAGAACATGTTTTTCTTTGAATAGATGGTAAGATACAATACGTTTGATATCATGACCTTGGAAGAGACTCCCGATGTTTGATAATTTTATTAGAGGTAGAAACAACTCTTGACAAAGTTTCAAATATTTTATTTGAAGGAAGTTATGAAGGCCTCAACAATGATCAGATAACATGGTGGTCTTCTCGCCCTCATATGGAACACTATCAATGGTTGAGAGGCAATATCAACTATCTTCAAAGAAAACAAAGATTTGAGTATGTGGGGAATACAATTCATCGCATCATAGATTTTTTTAATATATGATGACCACTCCTTGTGGAACTTGTCCCTAAAAGAGGGGATAATGTCAAGGACATATGCATGAAAGCTAATAATTACTTGTATAAATAAGTAGAAGTAAGTAGAAGTAGGTAAAAGTAAGTTAATTCTATAATATCTTCTATGGAAGCTTCTTAGAAGCTTTATAGACACTGCTTTGATTTTATAGGTATCTTTAAGTGATTTTTTGGATTAGAAACGTCATCAACAAGTTGGCCATGTGCCACACATGTTGTTAGCTTGGTCTTCAAACTAACTATGTGGCCTACACATAGAAAAACGTATCTTGTAAGTCAAGGCATGTGTCCTACAAAGTCAACACAGATTGAAGGTCTTATAGAGCATCGCCATGTAGCTCCTAGTTAAATAGTTAATATAGAGATAAGAGTGAAGCCTTCTTCACTCTTGTCAACTCCTTTCTTACTTCCAGTCTAGTTTCAAGAGTCTCAAGTTTTCTTATCTTTTGGCAATAAGCCTTTCTAATTTCTTTTAATATATATACTTTTTTATTTTTATTTTTTCATTCTTTCTTTGATACAGATTTCATTGGTTTATACATCATCTTTTAGTTCATGTCCTTGATACTATTACAGATCTTCACAAACTTCTCAATACTTTTAAGATGGAAATTTCACACATCACCAATGCCAATCAAGGAAATACTAGTTTTAGACTTATAAAAGAAGTTCAAAGTCTGAGTTAAAAAATTATAGAGTTAAAGGATAAGGATTAGTATGCTTGAGAAATTTGATGGATTAAGTTCAAAATTTTGAGGATTTCTACAACAAGTCAAGTTCTATCTAAGCTTGCATCTATTTCAATATTTTGATAGATTTACTCAAGTTGGATTCATATATGCACTTTTATCTAGAAGTATTTTCTCTTATTTTGTACCTTTGATGGAAAAAGATTCATGATTTTTTTATAATTTCAATTCATTTTCAAAAATATTTACGACCAAATTTGAAAAAAGTGATAAAAAAAAGTAGCACAGACCAACTTCTTATCTTTACGACAAGAATCACGCTTAACTTCCATATATATTGTTGAATTCCAAATCCTTACTTGAAATACAGATTGAAATGACAAAGCCCTTATCAATCAATTTCGATATAGGTTTAAGGACAATGTCAAAGATTTTTTTTATTGATAATATCAAAAGTAAAAACTTTAGAACAATTTATTGCTCAAACCATTTCATACAACAATTAGTCATTTGAAAGACATCAAGAATAAAAATTTGGCTGAAAAAAAAACATGTCAAGTAATGATGGCAACTCCTAATTTTTTAAAAACTTAATCATCAAGGTCGGGAACAATGCAAATTGATATGGTAAATTTTAAATTTCTTACTAAGCAAGAAAAAATTCATTGTCATCAAGAAGGTTTGTGCCTATATTATGGAAAATCCAAGCATACTACTCAACATTATTTAAAAAGCAATACAATTACAAAATGAAAAGCATGGTTGTCAAAGAAGATGATGTGTCAAAAAATGAGTCTCTCTAATTACAATAGAGATTGTACGGCTAAAATCTTATGCAAGTCCTATTAAAGGTCTCATTTTTTCTTTGAATTCTTTACTTTATTTTACAATAGAAGTTTAATTACGACCAAAAAATTATAAAATCTTAACTTTGTTGGATTCAAGAGACTTAGCCTATTTTATAGACGAAGACTTTGTAAAAAAACAAGATATATCTTTAGTTAAAAAAACAAACTTATACATGTAGAAGTAATAGATGGTTGTTTATTGTCTTTTAGAGATGTTATACATGAAACTATTCTTGTAGAAGTAGCAATTGCTGGTCATAATAATTTAATAATATTTAATCTAATAAGAAAGAAATAATTATTGTGATAAGAAAGAAATAATCCTTAGATAGACTAGATTTCTTACAATCTTGATTTTTTCCATAGTTCAGCCCAAGGTTCTATTAGACAAGTAGAAATCCATAAGAAACTGGGGTTGTCAATCGATTGGAAATCAATTTGGAAACCAATTTGGGATTTTCATCTGAAACTGAAATGCATCAGACACGGATACTGCAAACCTCGACATTGCTCACTCACTTTCCTGTCAAAATTTTGATGCCCACCGACATTTTAAAGCGAGATTCCACTTACGGTAGGCCGTTGGATCATCCTACATCATTATTGGAGTAGACTTCAGGTGTTAAGATTACGTGGATTCACGTGCATTCTACTGCGAATCACAGGATGTTCACAAAGTGTATCCGATGCAGTGGTTCAAAGCGCCTGAATTGCTCAGGCGATTCGTATATAAGATGGGAAATAAGTATTATGGTAGCAGATTCTGTTATGACAGACAGAAAAGCAAACCTAGTCACTGAATCGCAAGTACAGATCGTTTCGGAAGAGGCTCGAAGCGATCGATTGACTAGCTTGAGACGCTGCTCAAGATATCCTCTACCATGTACTGACTGCACTCAAAGTACTTGCCGCGCCGAGGTGATCATTCGCCTTTTTTGTGAGCGAAGAAGGTCGCAGATCATCACCCCAGTTTCTTGAGACAAAAACGCAATCGTTCTCCCAAGATTACTCTTCTTCAGGCCCCTATCGATCAGACGCTGAATTTGAATGTGATGCCAATGACTTATCATTGACAGTGAAAGAGCATTCAAACATCTCACACACACCTATCGGGACGTTGTAAAATTCTACGCCGACTGGGGATACCATGGGCTCCACCGCTGGCGGATCCCGTGGCAAGTAGGGAAGTCTGGAGGATTGTTCCGAGCGGGTGTCTACATCATCTGCATTGAGAAGTGCCCTTGCCCACACCCTATTCCCTCCTTCAGAAGGTATTAGGAATCTCTGATCCTCTACCGCATCCTCAAAGGTCCACATTCCCCTGAAATACCGTAACTGCAAGAAATTCTTAAACAGATTCGATATACGCTGTCTGATTCGCTTTTGAAAAATGCTTAGCAGTTGACATGAGTGGCAGCTACGATGGGCCTGCTCTTCCACACGATCCTCAAAATCCTGCTAATCCATGGGATTCATGTCCTTTCGAAAGAGCATTTTAAAATAGAATTTCCGATTGTCGTTCACCCTCTCCTACCAGATGCTTTTAGCCAAGTGCAAAGTGGGGTCTTGATCCAGAATAGAAAATACAAAAAAATAAAAATAAATAACGAATGGTGGTTAGTTCAAACCTCTATTAGTGTAATAGAGATTCGAACCTGTTGAGATCATTAAATGTAGCCGGAGCTCTCCATAATATTTACTATAGACTACATTAATTACCATAGCTACAGTATTTAGAGTCTAGTGGAGAAGTACTGTTTATCCTCTCCTCTTTTCTCTTCTTGTATACGAGACACAACTAGATGAATAGATTTTTGAGTGTGAAGCTCTTTCTCTTTAGAAACCCTCTTGTGTGTATGACTTACTACTACTCTTGTGTGTGTGTATGACTTACTATTACTCTTGTGTCTTTCTAAATATTCTCAACATGTTATCAGCATGATTCTCTTCTATACACTATCACAATTTTTTGCTCTAGTCTTTGACTCTTCAAACCTATTGCTACCCTTGCTCAGTGTCTGCGTCATGATCTTGTTCTTCTTGTTGGTCCTTCATACATTAGTTGCTTGCTTAGAGCACTTGTTCCACTCCCTGCCTTGCTTGCTCTGAATACTTGATCCAGCCCAACTCCACCCTATGCTTGCTCCTTGCTCCCTGTTGCGCCCCGTGCCTGCCGCCAAATTGCTGCCAAATCCGCCGCTGATGCTGCCGCCATCGCTGCCCTTACGCCGCTGTCGCTGTCGCTGTCCGCCACTATCGCCCGCCATTGCTGCCCGCTACTGCCACCTTGCCGCCCTACCGCTGCCATCTTATTACTATTTTGCTGCCTTAATCTACACTCTCTCCTTAAAATATACATATATATATATATATATATATATATATATATATTTTTATTTTTTCAAATTCAAATTTATCATTTTATTTGACTTTATATTTTAAAGTACATTTTATTCAACTTTTCTACTTGAACTTAAATTTTCTTTACAAATTTATTTATAATGAGTGCTTCAACATCTTCAACTGCTTTTACTATGGTTCCGACTATTACCAGTGCATCTCAACATTTTCAAGCTCTTTTATTTCCACCATTGACTGTGGATGGAAATAATTATTTATTATGGACAAAAATGGCAAAAGTAAATTTATTTGCAGAACAACTCTCGGATGCGATTATGTTTGAAGAATCTCCTACAATAAGTATTTCTATATTTCCTGCTATTCGTTGGAAAGCACTTCTTTTCCTTCGTTGTTATCTTGTACCTACATTACAACATCAATATTTGGAAATGAAAGATCCTGTAGAACTTTGGAAGAATCTTAAATCTAGGTTTGATCATCAAAAGACCATTTTTCTTCCATGTGCACGTCATAATTGGACACATTTACGTGTCTTGTATTTTTCAAATTTAAATGCTTTCAATAATGAAATGTATAGTATTGTCTCACAATTATGATTATGTAGACAAAGCATTTCTGAAGAAGAAATGATTGAGAAAAATCTCTCTACATTTCTTCATATATCTGCTGTGCTTGCACAACAATACAGGAACATGAAATTTTAGAGTTATTCTGATCTCATGTCCTATCTACTTCTTGCGGAGAAGCAAAATGAGCTACTCTTGCACAATGTGGGAGCTCGTCCTATTGGAACTATAATTCTAGAATCTCATACACTTAATATTTTAAAGTCTAAAAAGAAATTATATAAATATGGGAAACGTACTCATAAGTATCAAGGTAGTCATAGTCAAGACCATTTCTATCCATATAGAAAGAATAAATGTTCTACTATTAATTATAGTAGAAAACAAAAATCAGAGATGCATTCTTGCCATAAGTGTGGAATGATTGGACATTTAACACATGCATGCCATACTTTAGAATATTTTATTAAAATATTCCAAGAAAATAAGAAATTATGAGTTGAGGCTCGTGAAGTTCATACCATAGATGCGTCCATAGATTCAATTGGTGTTGATGACTTAAAGGCTTATATAAATGATAGAACCTCTAATGATAAATCAAATGATGCGTTCATTGATTTTGCAACAACACATACTATCTTGCGAGATAAACCATTTTTTATTGAAAAATCTTCAACTTGGCAAACTAAAAATATGATGACCATGGTTGGAGCAAATGCATTTTGTTTCCAAGAGGGCACAGCGATGGTAAAATTACCTGCGGATTCCATCATAAAATGTAAACATGCAATGTTTGCATCCTCAACATCTCAGAGTCTAATCAGCTACCAAGATGTGCGTATTAATGGTTATCACCTCTCGACCACCACTTTAAATAGAAAAGAGGTTTTGATTCTTGCAAAGAATCATAAAGTTGTTGAAAAATCGTTTACTATAGAAAATGGTTTATACCAAATTGTAATTCAGCCTCCAATTATATTTAATTTTACATCATTTATCTCAAAGAATCATGTTTCTTTCTAGCATGGATGATTGGGACATCCAGGATCCACATTATTTAGAAAGATCATTCTATGTATAACTGGGCACAATTTAAAGCTTGCAGATGTAGACTCTATGGAATTATGTCGTTCATGTGTGCAAGGTAAAATGATTACTTGGCCTTCAATTTGGAAACTTCCACAAGAATTACCACGAATGCTTAAAAGATTGCATGGTGATATTTGTGGTCCTATTAATCCAATATCAGGACCATTTCATTATTTTTTGGTCCTTGTTGATGCATCGGGTAAACAATCACATGTTTCATTATTATCAACTCGAAACATAGTATTTGCCAATCTTACATGTATACTTATTCACTTTGAACCACATTTTCCTGATTATCTTATAAAAACATTGCATATGGATAATGCAAAAGAATTCACATCAAAGTCTTTTGAAGACTATTGTACTGCAACAGGAATCGAGTTGACATATTGTGTTTTATATGAACATGCCCAAAATGGACTTACAAAGTTATTTATAAAGCATATACAATTCATTACCCGGCCACTCCTCCTTCACGCAAATCTACCTGCATCTATGCGAGATCATGCAGTTTTACATGCTGCAGCATTAATACGCCTCCACCCTTCTTTTCTTGAAATTGTTTCACTACATGAGTTCATTTCGGGTCGTGTTCCAAATGTATCTCACTTACGAATATTTGGTTGCCGTGCTTGGATTCTAGTACCAAAACCTCAACGGCATACCATTGGAGCTCATCGACAAGAAGGCATATATGTTGGTTTTGATTCACGAAGCATTATTTGTATTGTTGATCCATCAATTGGCACATTATTACGTGCATATTTGAAAAATTATCATTTTGAAGAAACTGTATTCCCATTTCTTCAAGGAAGAGTATCCAATCAACAAAGAAATAAAGTACTCATATTTGAAGTACTAGAAATGTTTACAATGAATCCCGATCCTAGGACATCTTTGGCAGAAACTAAAGTTGCTAAGATTTTGTATTTAAAACGGATCGTGGATGAAACACCTGATGGCTTCAATGATGCACATAGAATTACAAGAGTTTTTATTAATGAGGGTCAGAATGCACCTGCTCAGATTGTAGTGCCATTGACTACAATACCTCAAGTTATAACAACAACAATTAAAAGAACTTGTAGACCAGATAAGCAACTACGTAAGAAGAAAGCTATAAAATTAACTAATTCTGGTATTATTTCTCAAGAAATTACCACTCATCTTGCAAGACTACCAATTCATGATGATGTATCTATGCATAATGTACCTTCAATTCCTATGAAAAACAATCTTGGAATTGGAAGGAATAAGTACAAGTTGAGTAAAGAATTATCTATTCTATATTGTACTACAGATGATATTTGGAACAGACCATCTATTATAGTAGATGAATCATTTGCATATATGATTATAGAAGCCCTTTCTTGCGAGGAAGACGATCTTGAACCTCAAACCATCAAAGAGGCGATGCGTCGCTGAGATTGGTGAAAATAAAAAACTACTATTGAGGAAGAATATGCCTCTTTGCGTAAGAAAAAAGTCTTTGGTCCAATTATAGACACTCTTACATCTCGCCCTGTGGGATATAAAATGATATTAATATACAAGCGAGATGCTCAAGGCCAAATAACCTGCTATAAAGCTCGTCTTGTTGCTCAAGGATTTACTCAACGATTTGGCATTGATTATGAATCCACATATTCTCCAGTCATGGATTCAATTGCATTTCGATATATTATTGGGATGATAGTTCATGCCACCTTTGAGATACATCTGATGGATGTAGATACTGCATTTCTATATGGTTCTCTTGATGCAAATTTTTATATGAAAGTTCCACATTGCTTAGAAACAGGAATTCCAAATCAACCCGTTCTAGGAAAATATCATGGTATTAAATTATATAAGGCCTTGTATGATTTAAAACAATCTAGACGAATGTGGTATCAATGTCTTTGAGATTATTTAATTACAAATAATTTTATAAGTGATCCACTAATCCCTTGTTTATTTATCAAATGAGATAAAACTGATTTTATGATCATCCTTGTATATGTTGATGATCTTAACCTAGTGGGCACTACATTTGCATGTGTTACAGCTACAAACCTACTTATATGTAAATTTGAGATAAAAATGCTAGGAAAAATAACTTTCTACATTGATCTTCAGATTATTCATCTTACAGATGGTAGCATTTTTCTCTACCAACTAACGTATATTAGACGAATCTTGCAAAGATTTAATATGATTGATGCTTATCCATTGTCCACACCAATGGTTGGACGTGGTTGTAATGGTCATGATCCATACTGTCCATGCGAGGAGGAGGAGGAAATATTAGGAGACCAATATCCATACCTCGCAGCAGTTGGAGCACTTTTGTATTTAGCTACATCTACAAGACCAGTTATTGTATTTGTAGTTAGTATTCTTGCAAGATATAGTGCACGTCCAACACTACGACATTGGAATGGCATCAAACATTTATTATATTATTTAAAAGGTACTGAAGACTTGGGATTATACTACACAAAATCCGCAAATCCAAAATTGGTTGGATATTGTGATGCAAGATATAAATCTGATATTGCAACAGCTAAATCTCAAACAGGATATGTATTTTTAAGACATGAATGTGCAATATCATGGAAATCAGTGAAACAAACAATAACTGTAACTTCATCCAACCATGCAGAAATTATTGCCTTACATGAAGCATCTCGAGAATATATTTGGTTCCCATCAATTAATAAATTCATTCAAACAACCTATGGATTTTCATATGATGATTCTCCAACTATCTTGCATGAAGATAATAGTGCTTGTATTGCATAGATGCAAGTTGGTTTCATTAAAGGTGACAGGACAAAGCATATTGATCCAAAGTATTTTAGTTATACTCATGACTTGATTACTGATCAAGTACTTATACTTAAGAAAATTGAATCTACAAATAACCTTGCTGATCTCTTCACCAAAGCTCTCCCATTAAGCAACCATCGTCAACTTATTTATTGCATTGGTATGTGGCAACTTGCTTTTCTTAAATAAGAAAGTTAATGAGCTCTTTAAATAATTAAAGAAAATGATGTTGTACTCTTTTTCCTTCATCTATGGTTTTGTCCTTAAATAAAATAAGGTTTTCCTAGATAGGGTTTTAATGAGGCAACAATTGTTGATCTTAGAAGATTACAGAAAAATATAGATCATAATTCTATACAAATTTTATATTATGTAAATATTATGATAAGTGAGGAGGAGTGTTGAGATCATTAAATGTAGTTGGCGCTCTCTATAATATTTACTATAGACTACATTAATTACCATAGCTACAGCATTTAGAGTCTAGTGGAGAAGTACTATTTATCCTCTCCTCTTTTCTCTTCTTGTATACGAGACACAACTAGATGAATAGATTTTTGAGTGTGAAGCTCTTTCTCTTTAGAAACCCTCTTGTGTGTATGACTTACTACTACTCTTGTGTGTGTATGACTTACCACTATTCTTGTGTGTGTGTATGACTTACTACTACTCTTGTGTGTGTGTATGACTTACTATTACTCTTGTGTCTTTCTAAACATTCTCAACAGAACCAAACACCATTCATTAATTCTACACAGGGGCAGAACTCATTAATTCTACACAGGGGCAGAACTCATTAATTCTACACAGGGGCAGAACTAACAGAGTTTCATCGAGGGCCATATTTAATGCGTTGTGAAAGGGACTAGAGGATCAATTTGTGAGCTCCGATTTGGCCAAATGCGTTCCAGACTATTGACTTGTCGACACCACCAGAGAGGTCGCAGTGCTGTTTGCTTACTCTGTGGAGGACTAGGTTCATCCGCAACGATGGTATCCCTGCATACCCATCGTGTGTGTGTTGGTGATCGTTGCTCCGGAAAGTCCTAACGATTTGATTCTAGTCTAGAAAGGCGCTGATTCCAAACAAAATTCGGTTAGACAAATTTTGGTTCGGGAACGACTACGTTTTTATCTATCATTTTTTTTCATTCTTTCCCCCCTCTTTCCAGCATCCTGCATTACTATCACACGAGACGGTAGAACAAAATCGAAAAGAAAAGTTTATGCGATGACATTCTAACTTCAAAAGAGAAGAATAAGTGCAAAATAAAAGTGGCATGACTTCGACAAGAAAAGTTTTCTACCACTGTTTTTGAATTTCATAGACTTCACGATTCATTCAGCACAGGGACAGTGCCAGATTTAGGTTGGAACAGAACCATCGTCGGTTGGGGACGGAAACGTGCGGTGGATTACATTGTCCCCAGATGAAACACGGCGGGATTTCAGAAGGGTGTCCGACAACAGTAACACCAGACCGAGAGGAAGCTTCGCTTGCAACAACGTCGAGGAAAATAACTGTTGAGCTGATGGGAGATTGATGGCCCATTCAGGCGGCGTCTGCATGGGTTTTCATAAACAATTAAGATTATAATTAGAGAATTTAAGTAAGTAAAAAAAATGGTTAAAAAGAGGTGTATCGGATAAACATCATATGACCATAAAATTAAGCATAAGTTAAGCTGTTTATATAATCTAAGATCAATGAAAATGATTTTTTAGCAATTTTTTTCACATAATTCAAATGTAATTTAAATCTTGACTAATAAATTTCTAAAAATATAACATTTATAATGATGTATTTTTTAATTGACTTATTTCAAAGGATATTAAATAGAAGGCAATAACTAAAAAAGAAAAGTAAATTTGTCATCAATTGATTGTCTTAAAAGAATGAAGAACATTTTAGGATAAATTGTAAAGTATAAAGGATGTAAAAGGATTAGAAATAAAGTACAAAGGATATAATAAAAAAATTACGAATGAGATAATTAGTTTCAAGACTTAAAGCTAAGTAGTAACTGAAAGTCATTAACTTGATAATTTATTACATATATAGATTTATATTTATTTATTTAAAAAAATCATAA
This sequence comes from Physcomitrium patens, assembly GCF_059467195.1. NCBI lineage: Eukaryota > Viridiplantae > Streptophyta > Bryopsida > Funariales > Funariaceae > Physcomitrium > Physcomitrium patens. The sequence continues at coordinate 12,624,492 of NC_143411.1, forward strand.
CTCTAAATCTTAAATGTCAAAAATAAAAAAACAGTATCTAATACCACAAATATGTTAATTACTAATAGCAGTAATATCATAACAATCAATAATATTATCAATACAAAATATTTCTAGTAACAATTAATGACAACATTAATAATCCAATGACTTTCAATAAGAATACATGATTTCTAGCACCATGCCCGTTCAATCTCAACTTCCAAATCCACACTTTTGTGTGGCCAATTCTACGACAAAATGGCATCCACCTGGCACATCATAAATAATGACACGTGTCGAAATCTAATTTGATGTGACCCAGGGCAGCCTTTGTGTCACCCACGTGTAACTTGGTAGGGAGATCCTTTTCACACTGTGCTACTCATGTTCACATGGGGCTCTCTGTTTGAGCCAAAGCCCATCGCCCAAGTCGTATTTTAGGTGTCTGGTCACCGTTGTCTTAACAGGGCTGGGGCTACTTTCTTTGACTTTACTCCGGCTGCTTTCACACACGCTGGAGACAACACATTTTTAGCTTCGAGGATATGCTTGTTTTATTTCGGAAATGGGGAGAAACCTGCTTGTTTTATTTCGGAAATGCAACATAAAAAACGATGTTAAAAACGGTGCACTGGTGGACAAGTTTGAAGCGCTGTTGTGTTGTTCTCTGCAGAGCCCCCATCGATTCTGATTCTGGGTCGTGGCACACGAAATAATCCGGAGATTTCAGTAATGTTGACTATAAATGTATAGAATAAATGAAAGAGAATGGCTGTTGAAGTCAGAAGATACCGCATATGTCGTCATGCATCGCTAATCTCGGTGTGGTAAACACAAAAGACTTATTTCACTAACTGGGAGTAGCACTAAACTCGATGCTTTATAACCTAACGCTGCCCCCTCTTGCTGAGCTACGGCTGCCTTTCTGCGACGTTGCTTCCGAAAGTTTGCCATCAGTTTTTGAGAGTGTTGCACTGGTCTTCGCTGCGGAGCTCGTTGCAGAGGGAGTTTTTGGTGTGGCGTCAGTTGGGTCATCGCAGAAATGGCTCCCATCACAGTTGGAGACAAAATCCCTGACGTGACGCTGTCGTACTTGGACGATGACAATCAGAGCCAAAAGTTTAACACACACGAGGAGCTAAAAGGGAAGAAGGTGGTTTTGATTGCTGTTCCTGGCGCATTCACTCCCACTTGCAGGTAAACAGCTTCGTGCTTTGTGATTTTTGGTGGGATGTGGCTAGATCTGTCGATTCACTCCTCTGTTCACTTTTCTTGAGCTCAGTAAGATTATGAAGGTGTAGGAAGATGTCTGCTCAGGGTTAGCCTCCCAGAATCCTGCTGAGGACTTTCTGTGGAGTTTCATTGGTTTTGAGTCTCGATGCTTGTCTTTCCCCTGCTGTAGAATGTACAGATGTTGCGCAGTGATTATATGTCGTGAACGGGAGAAGAACCTTTCCTTGGAGGGGGTTAGCCGCACTTACTCCCGTTCTCTGCGTGCTCTGATCAGAGACAGGGAAAGTGAGTGCTATCCAGTTTTTAGTAAACGGTATGTTAATTCATAATTCTTGGCGTTTTGCGGGTTAAGTTATTGACGCTATTGTGTATGGCAGCCAAAAGCACATTCCTAGTTTCATTAACAATGCCGAAGAGATCAAGAACAAGGGTGTTTCGGATATTATCGTCATTTCAGGTCTGTCTAATATCTTGGTGCGATTTTATCGTAGTTTCCTACAAATAGTGATTTCGAATTGGATAAGTTCAATGCTAATGAGACGCGCAATTGTTTATTTAGTATGCCTTACTCTTTCTAGCTTCAGATTCTTTGTTTCAGAGTTTGCTTGAACATTTTGCATTCAAATGTTTAGGATCGATCATAAGAGGTTTTCTGTTATGCAGTGAATGACCCGTTCGTCATGAAGGCGTGGGAGCGTTCTTATGAAGGTGCCGAGCACCTTAAGTTCGTGGCCGATGGTTCAAGGGATTTCACCAAGGCATTGGGGTTGGAGCTCGACTTGTCTGAGAAGGGATTGGGTGTCCGTTCTTATAGATACTCTCTCCTAGTCGATGACCTGGTTGTGAAGGTTGCGAATATTGAGGAAGGTGGTGCATTCAGCATTTCTGGAGGAGAGGATATTCTGAAGGCTCTTCAGTAAAATCGACGACGTTAAAGACTGCCAGGAGCGTTGATGACACCTTTGAGGGATCTGTATGGTGCTGGAGGATTCGAAGTTAATGTCACTCTGAGCGCTTGAAAAGTGCAGTTTGGAGATGGTGTTTGCAGTGCTTGTAAAGATACTGAGCTTGTTCTGAATATCGATACTGTTCCGTAGCAAAGACTGTTGATACTATTGTGCAAATTCATGTCCCGTTCACATGATTCCTAGCGGTTCCGGTTTGACATCCAAATTGTTTGATTCATCAATTCTGCACAATCGTGAAGTTGGTATTGTATGAGTTTTAGTTTGTCATCTTCAGTACCCGTTGATTGGGATTAGACCTAGCATCTGTACAGCATGCAGGGCCTTAGGATGTCTCGCATAGGGACATCAAACTTTCGAGTACTGCGAGCTTTTATCCCTTGCCGTGCTTTTTTGCATCACTCTCAAGTTCTGTCGACAGTTAGTGCGAAGTGTCTCAACTGATATTCCCGCCACAAACCCTTCCAATGATCAACTTAACTCACTCTTAGTTTACCTCAATTCTTCGATGTGATAATCCCTCGGACTGACATTGCCCATAAATCTTGATAAATGCAGCACCCATTCTCTTCACGTAACATAAGACACAAAGTTTTACGGTGGATATTTTTTCCTCCAAAGGGGCTGTGCAAGAAGTTGGCAATATTTTAATGGAGATAACTGTTGGTTTTATGGGCAGGCCAAAGTATTTACAGCGAATAATATCAAGTAATCAAGCAACCATGTGTTACCGTCCATATGCATGTTTGCCATTCTGTGAACTTGCATGAGATAATTTCTACCTTGCCGCAATTTTCTAAAGAAAGTACAAGAGGCCAATTATTAATATTCTAGCATTTGGACAACAACATCCATCTCGGTACTCTGTCTGCAGCAGCGTTTCAGATGAGTACTCACATTATCGAAGTCGTTGCATCTTATTCAAAATTTTAAACAGCTGCCGTCTCGGTTTTGTATCCCTGCAACATCCGTTCTACATATTTCCCTAAAATATCCACCTCCAGGTTCACCTTCGCGCCCACCTGCACATCATTAAGGCATCAGATTATGCGAACACCTTGCACGCTGAATAGGGGTTCAAAACTGAGTACGTGCAAAAGAACATTCTCTCACCTTCTTCTGAGGGATTGAAATCTTTTGCTGTGTGTACGCCACAAGCATGAAGGTGAAGGATGATTCATCGTTCAGCACGTCCACTACAGTCAAACTCGTTCCATCTACTGCAATGTAACCTTTCGGAACGATGAATTTAAGGATCTCTGGAGTAGTTTTTACCGTCACCCACAAAGAATCCTTCTCAGGCTTGAAAGAGACTATGGTACCGGTTCCGTCAACATGGCCTTGAACAAAGTGGCCACCCAAGCGCGTGCTTGGCAGAAGAGATCTTTCAAGGTTCACAGGAGATCCTGTCGAGCATTCTCCGAGCGACGTCTTTCTTAGCGTCTCGGGGGCTAATCCTACACTGAAAGAGGATGAATCGAACTGAGTGACAGTCAAACACGTCCCATTCACTGCAATGCTATCACCAAGCCTGACGTTTTCTAAAACAACGCTAGCTTCTATCGTCATAGTAAATCCTCCGTCGTCCAGCACTCGCACTTCCTTCACATTGCCCATCTCTTCAACCAAACCTGTGAACATGGATCGTGCTCCTTCCTCTCCTGCCAATCTGTGAGCATGACAATCATAAAGATTACGCCGACAAATGTACAGTGGATTGTAGCTTTCTCCCATAAACGCGAAGCTTAACACGTCCTTACTCAGTATTAGACCATAAATAAAGCCTTATGTCTGAATGTGAGTGCCCAATTGCATTCCTAATCAATGTTTAGTATAATCATTTCTGTAAATCTGCCTCTAAACAGTCACACTAATCGACAGGAATAGGTCACCAACCGCGTGCACGAAAAGAGACGGGCAACTAAGTGCGTTCGAATTCAGCAAGGCAGAGATAAAAATAAAAGTTTAATTCAATTTGCACGCGAGGTAATGACAAAGCTTTACACAAAATTAGCGAGACTCAAATCAGTATTCATTCCAATGCTTGCCCTTGTCCATCCCATTACATCCATACACTCCAATAACAACTCACATAACCCCGTCGTCCCCGACTTCCCCCTCCCCTCAAAATCAATTAAAGTAAGAAAAAACACCCATCAACAGATACTTACCTTGTCTGTTGCAACGCCACACCATTGCCCAAACCAAATACTCGTCCGGACTGTCCAAAGAAGCGACTGCTAGACGAACCTCGCAATACACCTCCTCTAAAGTGGCACGAAATCCCGCCACAAGTAACTGGGGATGAAGATGAAACCACTGAAGCTCTGGCGGGAGCGAGAGACTTGGAAATACTCAAATCCGAGCAAACAGAAGCCGAAGCTGGCAGTCTGGCCTTGTTTGCCACCGCAGAGAAGAGCCGCACGAGCGTAGCCATATCCGAAGCTTGATTTCTGATGACGATGTTATCAAACTACACACTCCGAAACGAATAGGAAAAAAACTGAAACCCAGATAGGGTTGTCGAAGGGAAAGAGCTTGAACACCACTAGAATGCACTCATCGCCTTAGTAATCCCCCAAAAAATCATATCTGCATTCGATTCTTGCAGGGGTTGTACGAAAATGAGCCAATACTCAGACATTGGTGAGGGTCCCACGATGTCTCGAATTGTTTTGAATTGTAGGTGCACATGAAGATGGATGAAGTTAAGGTTAGAATCATTCCATTATTCTCATCCACATGGTGTTGTTGCATTTCTGCCTTCTACCACCCTCATGTCACCGCGCAGCGGCTAGTTCTGCCTTAAATGGTGCGCGGCGGTTCAATTGGCTTTTGGGTGTGTGCGTTAGCACCTTGTGGACTTCATTTCACTAATCGAAATGAATCGGTATTCTGTAATTGTGAGTTTCATGGGTTAGGGAATCGTGCGTCCCAAACAAATGCTACGCATATTTATTGCTGCATCCTTATGTTACCAAATCGATAGAGGATTCTGGATTTTGATGAGTGAGTTGGGAAAAGCGCTGAAGATTTCTTAGCAGAGCGTTTATCTGTTGGAGTTGAGGGACCTGCATGTTGAGCAAGGGTAAGGGTTAGAGGAAAGGTTTTCGTTCAGAAACAGGAGTTTAGGGTTTTTGAGGACTGAAATTTTGCGGTGATGGCAAGTAGGATCTCTATTCGGGTACTTGCCAAACGCTCTATATCTCTTTGGTCGGTGGTTGAGAGGAATGGTTCTCCTATGGGATTACAGAATGGGGGTGTTTCTGGGTCACCCCAAACACCCCATACTTCTGAAGTAAGCAAGCAATCAGGAATATTTGCCTTTCAGCATGTTCGTTCGTTGGTCGGCAGTACAAAACCAGAGCTCAAGGATGATACAGACGATGTTCCCAACATGCCCCGGCTTAGCAGTTCTGGAACAATGGGGCGTCGGTTTTACAAGAAAACGCACACGAAGCCGGCAGAGGATGGATCTGGGTACATAGTAATGCTGGATGGTAGGGAACTTAAAACTCCTGCCAGGAAGCCATTAAAAGTACCTAATGCAGCGCTCGCTCTTGCAATCGCTGCGGAGTGGGAGTGGCAGGTATGTTGTTTATCGATGGTTTGGGGTTTAAAAAATTCGTTTTGATTTCTCTCTTTTCTTGGTCAATTTGAGGAGCAGGCCATACTGTTGACTAGAATCTGATTACACAAATGTTTGGCAGCAAAGTGGCATCCGACCGTACACAATGCCGATGATGAAGCTCGCGGCTACTTCCATAGATCAGATTCCCAGAGACCGAGAACGGGTCATTCACACACTTCTGAAGTACTTTCATACAGATTCCCTGTGCTTACGAGCTGAAGACACCGATCCTGTTGCTGGTATCATCGCAAGCACTCTTTTTATGTATGTAGCAAAACTAAAATCTAAATGGGAAGAAAACTGTGATGATTTTAATCATAAGTTTTGACTCTCGTTGGGAATAGAATTTATATTGAAGCGTCGATTCTGCATGCCGCCCCTTGTGATCGTAATTTTTCTCATGTACACTGAAATCGCAGAGAAGCAGTCCGCTGTATGGGATCCTCTTATCGACTGGGCAGAGCAGGAGATTGGTGAGCGTCCCGCGGTGACTTCAAGCATCTTTGGGACTACACAGCCCTCACATGTGCTTGAAGCGATGGAGAAAGTTTTGATGCAAAGCAGTGATTGGCAACTAGCAGCTATTGACTGGTTAGCAGGTACAGCACGCTCCCTGATTGTTGCGCTGGCTATAGCTCGCGGGCGACTGGGCATTGAAGAAGCAATGGAGGTCATTCGGCTGGAAGAAAATCACCAAGTATGCATTTCTCTCCATTCTATGTTACAGTGTGCGTAAGTTTTGGAAGATTACTCATACTTATTCTGTCACGGATGAAACACCGAACATTGCTGTCTTTTAACGAAATTAAGTTGTACTCTAATGTACATAAATGTAAAGACGTTAGAATTTCTTTCGTCCTTTCCTAAAGGAATCTTTCCAGGTGCAGATCTGCGTAGGCAGTAAGAGGATTCTCCAAGTTTTATGGAATGTAAGTTCAATCTTTTGATATTGTTGCCTGATTTCCCTGTCTGTGCAAAGGTAGAGGAGTGGGGATATGTGGAAGGCGGTCATGACATCGATGAGGCCGATATGCGAGTTAAAATCGCCGCTTGCTCTGTTTTCATGCGACTCCTTTAAGTTAAGGAAAACCAGGAGCGCATTGTTCAAGTTAGGAAGAACTGGCCAACGAGTTGAGCTTATTTCTTGTAGAGCATTAGGGTATTAGGGTAACATCCCTGCAGAACTGGGGTTTTCAATCAACAGAACCAGAGGGCTTGTATTCCAAATCTGGGTGAGGGAGCAGATTATTGTAATAAGGAGCTCTAGAGGTTTCAAAATATACTGTCATCTTTTCGCAACTATGAAATATTTTTGGAGAATCGCGGCCCTGAAGGATTCTGATCGAGAGCTTGCAGTGAAGTAGGTGTATGGAGAGGGACGGTGGGGAAATGTGAGATGGCACTTTAGATGGGAAGAGTTGGTCTTGATTTGTAATTGCACAAGTATGACGAAAATACTCTAAGAAAAGAGTGCTCAAAATCCTTCCCTTCATGATGCTAGTATCCATGAATTCAATTCATATTTAAATCCGGCATATACATTAATGTACAAGTCATGGCATCAACTTACATGGGACAAGGGAGTAGGATGGAGCAGGCAAAGGAACTACATATGACAACTCTCTATATAACTTCATAAGTAAGTCCCCCATCCTTACACTCAATCTATGAAACTCAAACGAGCTTCAATAGCTTTGAAAGCCTCAATTTGGAGGAAAGATGTTCTAAAGGGAGCTTTGAGATTTAGCTTCTCTATTTTCTAATAAAATGAGAGTGATCAGCTCACACCACTATAATATGAGTAAGACATATTATTGCAAAAAGACAATGGCAATACATTTGCAACATAGATAGAAAAGAACTATTTCACCAATCAAAGGAATATTGGAATTGCATCACCTATTTACACCTTATATCAAAATCAAAATCCAAATCAATTAGATAGAATAGGTAATCCAAGCCATATTGAAGGAACCAATTCAATATATTATACCATAGACAATCCAATCATCAAACATGAGACAACATTATTGCACAAGATATTAGAATTGGCCCATTACATATTAAAAACTCTCAAGACTTTCGTACTAACAAATTGAAATATTGCAAATGACTATTCAATCTAATGCCCAATTAGAATTATTATACTAGTATGCATTGAAAGTAGAGCTCTTGAGGCTCATGGAATAGATCAAGCCAAAAGTAAAAATGCTGATATAAGCATTTGAAATTGATACACCAATCTTTTGTATCTTAAACACATCCATGCAAGTAGAACTAGAAATATTGCAATTACACCTGACACATAATACAATCAAGATCAGCCTTAGTCCAAATACAATGCAAAAATTACAAAAACAAATCATACATGAGAAGAGACATATCCTAATAAAGTACTTGAAGGAAATTTTGGAACTAGGGATATTACATGAATGGGCCACCCAAGTCCTTCACAACTCATATTCTTCAACTACAATTCTTGGTGGAGGTTATTTTGAGGTACAATTTACTATGAACAAAAAATAAAACAAATGTTCTCTAAACAATACAAATTCAATAGTCAAAATATTCTTTTTAATACTTGGTAAGTGTCATGGACATACATTGGAAGATTCTTCGAATATTCTTCTAGAATATTCCCTAAAGATTCTCTTAGAAGGTTCTAGAATATTCTTAGAAGGTTCTAGAATATTCTGATAGATTCTAGGAAGTTGCTCGAGAAGTTTCCTAATTAGTAGAAGTTGTTGGAGAAGCGTCCTAGTTAGCGGAAGTAGCTCGAGAAACTTCCTATTCAGTAGTATATATAGGAGTCGAGGCTGAAGGGTTCTTCAGTCTCGACAACACATCTCTTGGAGTTCTAGCTCACCTTTCTGGTGTTGTTCTTGTACTCATCTGTTTAATCTAGTTCTGCCACTTCTTCTTGAACTTCTTGTTAGATTTCAAGTCTGTATTTTGTGTCCGTGACAGTTTGTCGAGACTACATTTTCACTGGTATCAGAGCTAGTTCCTTCTTGTTAGAGAGTGGATTACCCCTCTTCTTGAAGGTGTGCTAGTGTTTTAGAGGTTGCGGATTACCCTCCTCTAAACTGATATCTCTTCTTTCTCAATATTGGAGCCTTATTCTTCTTGGAAAGAGTGGATTACCCCTCATCTTGGAGTCTTAAGGCGTTTTAGAGGTTGCGGAGTACTCTCCTCTGAACCAATATTGTCCTCTTGTCAAAACTCTTTTTTCTTCTTTCTGAAGGTTAGCCGAAGGTTAAGACGTTAAAATGGCTGAAAGTTTGGAATCCAAACTAGACGCCATCATAAATGCTCTTGCCTCGTTGTCACATAGGACAACAGAGATCGAAGGAGTCATGGTAGGACTCCATAACAATGGAGCATCTGGGATAGCGCCATCTAAAGCATATCAGCCTCAAACTTCTGCACCAGAAGAAGCAGTTCTACCTCCATTTCAACAAGATCGAGTAGTCCTACAACGAAAGGAGCCTCGAGTTAGTCTTCCGGATAAGTTTGATGGAACTCGTTCCAAGTTTCGAGGTTTTGTCAACCAAATCAGGTTGATAACAATTTTACAGCCCGAACGTTATCCGACGGAGGAAGCGCGTGTTGGGCTTGTTGGAACCTTGCTTACAGCACAAGCTCTGTCTTGGTTTACTCCCTTGTTCGAGAAGCGATCGCCAATCCTGAGCAACTTTGAAACGTTTTTGGAGGCGTTTGCAGAAGCATTTGGCGAGCATGATAAAGTTCGATGGGCTACAACAAAGATCCGATCGCTACGACAAGGAACACGCTCTGCATCAGTCTATGCCTCGGATTTCAGACAATTGGCAAGTGACATTAATTGGGGTGAAGAGGCGTTGGTGAGTCAGTTTTATTGGGGCTTGAAGGATGATGTGAAGGACTTGCTGTTATCTCTTCCTGATCCTCAAACGCTCAACGAAGCTATTAGCCAAGCTGTAAAGTGTGACAACCGCCTATTCCAGCGTCGCTAAGACCAACGTTCAAGACACCAAATGACTCGTTACGACGTGACTATGTCTGCAAATAGCTTAAACTCACATTCGGAGGCAACAGACATGCAAATCGACATGGCGCGTGTCCGATCTCTTACTCCAACAGAGAAGAAACGGCGTATGGAGGAAGGGTTATGTTTGTACTGTGGAGAAGAAGGTCACAAGGTTGGAAATTGCCCAAAGAAGCAAAATTGGCACCCTGTCAAGACTAGAAGTGCGATGATTCCGGAAAACGACGACGCCCAGCCACAGTAGGAACCGTGCGGCTGGACAATCTAATATCACGACAACAATCAGGTTCCTCCTTCTCTGTCCAACCTGCCCGTTGTTTTACAATTCCTTTGTTTTTAGGCCCTCAAAAACAAAAAACTTTAGCTTTATTGGATTCGGGGGCATCTACTTGTTTTTTAGATGAAGAGTTTGCTAAACGCCACAAGATCCGTTTAGTACAAAAGTCCAAACCTGTTCACGTAGAGGTGATAGATGGACGACCCTTATTGTCAGGCAACGTTACCCACGAATCAGAACCTATAGAAGTGGTGTTTAAGGACCATAGTAGTCACGTTATTTTTAATATTATTAGAACCCCATCAAGCCCTGTTATCCTTAGTCTTTCTTCGTTAGAAGATCATAATCCGTCCATTGATTGGAGGCTACGAAGGATAACATTTCCTGAAAAAAATAATAATAAACCTGTTGGTAGAACCTACATGAAGAAATCCATGTTTATTGGAGCGAGAGCGTTTCTAAGATTGTCCAAGGAAGGCGCACCATTTGTCATTTATGCAGCTCCAACTAGCGGCGAGAATATCTCAACATCGAATATACCAGAGCAATATAGGGATTTTGAAGACGTGTTTCAGAAGAAGAACGCCGATATACTGCCGGAACATCGACCATATGATTGCGCCATAGACTTAGAGGAAGGAGCGCAACCACCTTTTGGTCCAATATACAACCTATCGCAGACGGAGTTGGCAGAATTACGAAAGTACATCGATGAGAATCTAGCCAAGAATTTTATTCGACATTCAAAGTCGCCAGCTGGAGCACCAATCCTATTCGTGAAGAAAAAGGATGGTTCACTGCGGATGTGCGTGGACTACCGAGGACTCAACAAGGTGACCAAGAAAAATCGCTATCCCTTACCTTTGATCTCCGGCCTCTTAGATCAACTTGGACGTGCAAGGATTTTTACAAAAATTGATTTAAGAGGAGCCTACAACCTTGTGCGAATCAAAGAAGGAGATGAATGGAAGACAGCCTTTCGTACAAGGTATGGCCATTTTGAGTACAATGTCATGCCTTTTGGTCTTACCAATGCTCCAGCGGTCTTTCAGCATATGATGAACGACATCTTTCGGGAGTACCTCGATGACTTTGTTGTCATCTATCTAGATGATATTTTGATATTTTCCAAGAATGAAGAAGAACATGAGAAGCACGTTTGTTTGGTTCTTGAAAAACTACGCGAACGAGGACTCTACGCCAAGTTGGAGAAGTGTCAATTTCACCAGAATGAGATGGAATTTTTGGGCTTCATTGCGACTACAGAGGGCTTGAAGATGGATCCAAAAAAGGTAGAAGCAATTATATCTTGGGAAGTTCCGAAGACGGTTAGAGATGTTCAGTGTTTTCTTGGATTTGCTAACTTCTATCGGATCTTCATCAAGAATTATTCTCAAGTTGCTGCACCACTCACGCGTCTAACAAGCAAAGACAAGCTCGAATGGGGATCACAAGCAGCAAAAGCATTTCAAGATCTCAAGACGGCATTCACTACGGCTCCAATCTTGGTACACCCTGACTTTGCAAAGGCTTTCTATTTAGAGACCGATGCTTCAGATTTTGCTTTGGGAGCTGTGCTTTCACAGATGGGCATAGACAAGAAGCTTCACCCAGTTGCATTCTATTCACGAAAGTTCTCTGCTGCTGAGATCAACTACGAGATCCACGACAAAGAGTTGCTTGCTATAGTGGATGCCTTCCAAGAGTGGCGTCACTTCCTCGAAGGAGCTGCACATCCAGTGACTGTTTATACGGACCACAAGAATTTGGAGTACTTCATGACAGCTCGAATTTTGAATCGTCGTCAAGCTCGATGGAATATGTCTCTATCACGATTTGACTTTATTATCACCTACCGCCCTGGAAAACAGCAAGGATTATCTGACGCATTATCGAGGAGATCGTATCTTGCGCCAAAGGCTGGAGAAGCAGCGTTTGATCAACAATGTACAATATTGTTGAAACCAGAAAAATTCAGGATTTTTGCTGCTGTTGCAACTATCGATGACGGCTTCCTCAGCGAGGTACGTACTACAACCATTGAGGATTCTATAGCTCTTGACATCAAACAACGTGTCGATAATGACAAGTTTAAGGTGGAGGGAGATCTTCTGTATTTTGAGGAGCGGTTGTATATCCCAAAAGGACCAACTCGACTCCGAGTACTTCAATCTCGCCACGACTTTCCAACTGCGGGACATTTTGGATTCAACAAGACTTTGGAGCTCATTTCACGAGATTTTTGGTGGCCTCAAATGTGGAAGGATGTGAAGGAATTTGTCCTTTCTTGTGATGTTTGTTCAAGATCCCAGATCCCTCGACATCGTCCATATGGACTTCTCCAGCCATTGCCTATTCCGCACCGACCATAGTCTTCAGTTTCTATGGACTTCATTACGGACCTACCGCCATCGAATTCATTTGACAGCATCTTTGTTGTGGTGGATCGATTTACAAAGATGGCGCATTTCGTGCCTTGCAAGAAAACATCGTCAAGTGAAGACACCGCAAGACTCTTTCTTGATAACATATATCGTTATCATGGCCTACCAGATGATATCGTGTCGGATCGAGGTACTCAGTTTGTATCCAAGTTTTGGAGGTCCCTCTTTGAGATATTGAAGGTGGATATTAAGCTCTCTTCGGCTTTTCATCCTCAAACTGACGGTCAAACGGAGCGGGTGAATCAGTTTTGGAGCAATATTTACGATGCACCATCAACTATCAACAAGATGATTGGACTGCATATCTACCGCTTGCTGAGTTCGCATACAACAACACTCTTCATGCATCAACTCAACAAACACCATTCTTCTCCAACTACGGATACCACCCCAAGCTCGATTTATTGAGTTCTTCAGCAAATAACAACCCAGCAGCTGAAGGATTTGTGAAGCAACTATCGGAGCTTCAAGCGACGTTGAAGCTTCAATTGCAATCTGCCCAAGAGAGTTACAAGGCATCTGCAGATAAATATCGAAATGAGGCGCCTACTTTTAAAGTTGGAAGTAAAGTATGGCTTCTTCGACGGAATATCAAGACCAAGCGGCCATGTGACAAATTGGACTATCGGAGATTAGGGCCATTTGTTATCGAGAAGCAGATCAATCCGGTGGCATATCGTTTGGAGTTACCAGCTACTATGAAGGTACATCCAGTCTTTCACGTGTCTTTGTTGGAACCTTATCGAGAGTCAGCTTTTCCCCAAAGAGTACAAAGTCCACCACCAAGTATCGAAATTGAAAACCATGAGGAATACAAGGTGGAAAAGGTATTAGATTCACGGCGTAATAGGAGAAAATTGGAGTATTTAGTGCATTGGAGTGGATACGACATGAATGAATGAACGTGGGAGCGTGCCGAAAATCTTGCCAATGCACCAAAAAAAGTACAAGAATTTCATCAACGATATCCTCATAAACCTAAGCCGATTCAACGATAGCTTTTTGCTGAAGCTTGCTCATCAAGTAGCATAAAAAGTGGGGAAGGCACCTCCAAAACCCATAGTTCGATAGTGTAGAACTTTGTTAGCAACTATAGTTTGCTCTCATCATTTTAGCCTTTAGACATGGATAGTCAAGATACTACACTTGTTATGTCATCTCAAGCGACTAGCTCACGAAGACGACCGCGAGATGAAGAACCGCCTGCACCACGACGACGTCGGAGGATACCGAGCAACAGATTGCTAGTAATTTATTTGAGGTCGAGCCTGCCTACGACAGTCAGCCAGAAGGTGTGTTTGGAGGACAGTTTCACAATGAAGACACAGAAGTCCATGCTTGGTCAGAGGTTGAAGGTGTTGGTCACTACCGTTGGCTCCAAGGGCCGATGAATCATTTGCCTCGCGAACAACAATTGGAATTCATAGCGGATGTGATGCGACAGATTTTCATTTTCTTGCGTTGGTATTGACTGATAACAACATTGCTTCTCGGAGACCTCGAAGTTAGAAGAGGAGGTGATGTCATGGACATACATTCGAAGATTCTTCGAATATTCTTCTAGAATATTCTCTAAAGATTCTCTAAAGATTCCTTTAGAAGGTTCTAGAAGATTCTTAGAATATTCCCTAAAGATTCTCTTAGAAGGTTCTAGAATATTCTTAGAAGGTTCTAGAATATTCTGATAGATTCTAGGAAGTTGCTCGAGAAGTTTCATAATTAGTAGAAGTTGTTGGAGAAGCGTCCTAGTTAGCGGAAGTAGCTCGAGAAACTTCCTATTCAGTAGTATATATAGGAGTCGAGGCTGAAGGGTTCTTCAGTCTCGACAACACATCTCTTGGAGTTCTAGCTCACCTTTCTGGTGTTGTTCTTGTACTCATCTGTTTAATCTAGTTCTGCCACTTCTTCTTGAACTTCTTGTTAGATTTCAAGTCTGTATTTTGTGTCCGTGACAGTAAGTTGACTTTGACCTTGAATTTGATTTGGATTCAACTTAGGAAACTATGACGTCTATTTTATATCTAAGAGTTTTTTATAGAATCATTTAGTGGCATCAGAGAAGTGATTGCCATAGACCCCTTCAAAACTTACAGAAAGAAAGTTGCATGATTTAGAGTTTGCATCCTAATCAATGACATTACAAATCTCTTCAACTCAATAGTATTATCCAATTTCTTAGAAGCCAAAAACGAGCACACTATCTAGTATAGTGGTTTACCAATATAATACAATAGATGCTAAAGTACCAAATATCATACAAAATACTATATATCCAATCAAAGAAAAGATAAAAAAAATAATTGTATAGCAAATCCATTGACTCAGAGAATTCAGTAGTGGCTAATTCTAATCCATCTACACTACATAATGGAGAATGATTACTGTCAAGAATAAGAACATGATAAAAACAAATAAACAAGTAAGACTTCTCTCAAAGAAAGATGACAAAATAGAAATAACTTGATATGTATATTAAGAAAGAAACTGGAATGGCTATTGTTAAAAGCCAAGGAAACTAGAGACCCTTGAAACTAGACTGGAAGCAAGAAAAGAAATAACAAGAGTGAAGAAGGCTTCACTCTTGTTTCTATATATATTATCTAACTAGGGGCTACGTGGCGATGTTCTATAGGACCTCCAATATGTGTTAACTTTGTAAGACACATTGTCAAGGACAAAGACTCGATGAGGGAAAATATACACCAAAAGGCTATCTCGATATAATAAGTCAAAATATAAACAAGTAGGTATATTAAAAGGAAACTGGAATGGCTATTGCCACAAGATAAGAAACTAAAGACTCTTGAACCTGGACTAGAAGCAAGAAAGGAGTTGACAAGAGTGAAGAAGCCTTCACTCTTGTCTCTATATATACTATCTAACTAGGGGCTACGTGGTGACGTTCTATAGGACCTCCAATATGTGTTGACTTTGTAGGATACATGCCTTGACTTACAAGGCAAGTTTTTCTACGTGTGGGCCACATAGTTAGCTTGATCTTCAAGCTAACAACATGTGTGGCACATGGCCAACTTGTTGACCACGTTTCTAATCCAAAAAGTCAATTAAAGACACCTATGAAGTCAAAGCAGCGTCTAGGAAGTTTCTAGGAAGCTTCTATATTAAATATTATAGAATTAACTTACTTTTATCTATTTTTACTTACTTCTACCTATTTCTATATGTAATTATTAGCTTACATGATTATGGCCGTGACATTACCCCCCCTTCTAGAGACGAGTTCCACGAGGAGCGGTCATCATATGTTGAGGAAATCTATGATGCGACGAATTGTATTCGCCACATACTCTAATCTCTGTTCTCTTCGAAGATGATTGATAGGGCCTCTCAACCATCGGTAGTGTCCCATACCAGGGCGGGAAGACCACTCAGTTATTTGATCATTGTTGAGGCCTTCGTAACTTCCTTCGAATAGAATATTCGGAACACCATCAGGAGTTGTTCCTACCTCTAGCAAAATCACCAAACATCAAGAGTCCCTTCCCAAATCGTGATACCAAACGCGTTGTATCTCACCATCTGTTCGAGGAAGAACATGTCGTTCTTGAAGATCTTCATCTCGATTGCGTCGTCTTGAAGGTTGTGACAATCGTAATGTCTCGTCCGGCAGGTCAGCAAACGAAGGTTCTTGAGTTGAATCCGCTGGTTGTTGGCTCTCCATCTAATTAGCGTCACAAATGCAAAGAAGTTACAAACAAAGATAGGAAATTGAATGTTATCTTGCCTCAATCTTGTCTCTTTTATAAGAGAGATTTTCATCTTGGTTTTGAAGGATGTCGTTGATGAAAAACTTTGACTTTAGCTGATGCATTTCCTAGATTCCTGGATGGCTCCCATGTGCGTTCACTAATATGATATCCGTGCCAATGAACAAGATATTCCAGCTTATTTTGGCGCCGCCTTGAGTCTAATATCTCTTCCACCTCAAATTCTTCATTATTATCTACTTCTATAGGAGGCGGTGGCATTTGTCTTCTTCCTTGTATATCCACTGTCTTATATGGTTCAAGAAGAGACACGTGGAATACAGGATGGATCTTCATTGACTCCGGTAGATGTAACCGATATGCAACTGGGTTGATCTGTTCAGAAACAGAAAAGGGGCCAAGCCTACGATAGTCCAACTTGTCACAAGGTCGAGTAGTCTTGATATTGCGACGAAGTAGCCATACCTTATCACCCACGTTGATTTGTGGTTGCTCCTTACGATATAGATCTGCGTTTATCTTTTCTCGTTCTTGAGCTTCCTTCAATTGCGTCTTCATTATTGCATGTAACTCTGACAACCGATTTACCATATCTTCTGCTGCAGGATTATCAACTTTTGAAAAATCAAAAGTATCAAGTCGTGGATGATAGCCATAATTGGCAAAGAAAGGTGTTTGTTGCGTGGAAGAATGTACTGTATTATTATAAGCAAACTCTGCCAATGGCAGAAGGGTTGTCCAATCATCTTGTTGGTTGTTGATAGTACACCTTAAATATTGTTCCAAGACTTGGTTTACGCGCTCTATTTGTCCATCAGTTTGAGGATGGAAAGCCGAAGATAGCTTTATGTCCACTTTTAAAATCTTGAAAAGGGTCCTCCAAAATCTTGACACAAATTGAGTTCCCCCATCCGATATGATATCTTTAGGTAATCCATGATAGCGATAGATATTATCAATAAAAAGCTTAGCTGTTTCTTCAACTGTGATAGATTTTGTACATGGCACAAAATGTGCCATCTTGGTGAAACGATCTACTATCATAAATATAGAATCATAAGATGTAGAGCTTGGAAGATCTGTGATGAAATCCATAGAAACAGAAGACCATGGTTGTTCTGGTATAGGTAATGGCTGAAGAAGTCCGTAAGGTCGATGACGAGGAATTTTTGATCTTGAACAAATATCACATGATTGTACAAAGTCTTTGACTGACTTCCACATTTGTGGCCACCAAAAATCTCTTGATATGAGTTCCAAAGTCTTATTATATCCAAAGTGCCCTGCTGCTGGAAAGTCATGACGTGCTTGAAGAACACGTAAACGTGCTTCTCCTTCTGGAACATATAGGCGTCCTTCAAAATATAATAGATTATTCTTGAACTCGAACTTAGAAGGATCATGAGACTTGGAAGAATTATTCTCGATATCATAAACAAGAGGGTCTGAGGACATACTGGACTGGATTTGCTTGAGAAAAGTTGAATCAACAGTCAATGTTGATTTCATTGCTCGGAGATGAAATTGCTCCGGTTTCAAGAGGACCGTTCTTTGTTGCTCAAAAGCTGCATCTCCTTCTTTTGGTGCAAAATAAGAACGTCTAGATAGGGCATCAAACAAACCTTGTTGTTTTCCTGGCCGATAAGTGATAATGAATTCAAATCTTGACAAAGACATACTCCAACGAGCTTGACGACGATTCAACACGCGTGTTGACATGAAATACTCGAGGTTCTTGTGATCTGTATACACAGTGACTGGACTAGAAGCGCCTTCTAGATAATGACGCCATTTTTGAAAGGAATCCACGATCGCAAGAAGTTCTTTATCGTGGATCTCATAATTGATCTCGGCTGCTAAGAATTTTCTTGAATGAAAAGCTATCAGATGAAGTTTGTCATCTGTTCCCATTTGTGATAAAACTGCACCCAAGGCAAAATCTGATGCATCTGTTTCCATAAAAAATACCTTGGAAAAATCAACACGATATAAGACTGGTGCAGAGACAAACGATGTCTTCAAGGCTTCAAATGCTGCTTCCGCTTCTTGATTCCATTGGAATTTATCTTTACTAGTCAAGCGTGTAAGTGGAGCTGCAACTCGTGAGAAATCTTTGATGAAGATCCGATAGTAATTGGCAAATCCCAAGAAACATTGGACATCTCTTACTGTCCTTGGAATCTTCCAATCCATGATTGTTTGGACTTTCTTAGAATCCATCATGAGACCATCATTTGAAATGATATATCCTAAAAAGTCAACTTGAGTAGTGTGAAATACACACTTTTCCATCTTGGCATACAATCCTGCATCTCTAAGTTTTTGTAATACTTGACGAACATGTATTTCATGTTCTTCGACGTTCTTAGAATAGATCAGGATATCGTCTAGATAGCAGACGACAAAATTGTCTAAGAATTCACGAAATACATCATTCATGAGATGTTGAAAAGCAGCTGGTGCATTCGTGAGTCCAAAGGGCATGACATTATATTCGAAATGTCCATACCTGGTTCGAAACGCAGTCTTCCATTCATCTCCTTCTTTGATCCATACTAGATTATATGCTCCTCTTAGATCTATTTTTGTATAGATCTTAGCTTGATTCAACTGGTCAAGGAGTCCTGATATCAAAGGTAATGGATACCTGTTCTTGATTGTGATCTTGTTGAGTCCTCGATAATCAACACACATTCGTAAAGATCCATCTTTTTTCTTTACGAATAGAATTGGAGCTCCTGCTGGAGATTTTGAATGGCGTATGAAATTCTTCGCTAAATTCTCGTCAATATATGTCTTGAGTTCAACCATCTCATCTTGCGATAAACTGTAAATTGGTCCAAATGGTGGCTGAGTTCCTTCCTTGAGGTCGATTGAATAATCATATGGGCGATGCTCAGGAAGAATATCTGCATTCTTTTTCTCAAAAACGTCTTGATACTCTTGATATTGACTTGGAATGCCAATTGAAGTCTTTACGTTTTCAGAAATAGGTGCAGCATAAATAGCAAAAGTTGATGCTTCTTTTGCTGCGTGTATAAATGCTTTTGCACCTATCAGTACGGGTTTTACTATACTAGACTTATAATTTTTTACTTGGTTGATAGAACTATTAATAACGCTTTGGAAAAAGTCAAGTTTATGCGAATTCCAATCTATTCGAGGGTTATATTTTTCTAGCCAGGATAAACCTAAAATAACTGGATTGGATGGAGATTTAATTATGTTAAAAGCTATGTAGCTATCATGACCGTCTATTGTTACTTTTATAGGATGAATTTCATGAGTTACATCTCCAGAAGACAAGGGACGACCATCTATGACTTCTACATGTACTGGTTTAGGTTTCTGTACAAAAGGTATTTTACGACTTTTAACAAATTGTTCATCTAAAAAACATGCTGAGGCTCCCGAATCTAATAAAGCAGAGGCTTTGTAATTCTTAGGTCCTAAATATAAGTCTATTATAAAACAAGGAGAGGGTTCTGAGGAGAGGATAGGACCTTCATTAGGAATTGTACAAGGTTCCAGCTGCACGGTCCCTATTGTAGCTGGACGAATCCGTTTTCCGACATGTTGTCTTCTTTGACCGTCGTACCCCTCATTTTATATTTCCATCGTTTCTTTAGACAATGTTGAGCAGTGTGCTTAGGTTCTCCGCAATATAAACATAATCCTTCTTGACGACGACGAATCTTTTCTTGCTCAGTTAGGGGTTTAAAACGTACCGCGTCAATTTGCATGTCTTCTACTTCTGAATGTACGTTTGGCAAAGATGTTGATGTTGCCATTGAGTAATAACGTTGAGGTTCCCGTGAATGATTCTCGGATCGAAATTCGAAAAGTCGATTATCATATTTTATCGCAAAATTGATTGCTTGACTCAAAGTTTGAGGATCAGGTAAGTTGAGCATCAATTTCTTTACTTCGTATTGCAATCCATAAAGAAATTGACTGATGAGTGCAGCATCATCCCACTTGATGTCAATTGCAAGTTGTCAAAATTGTGAAGCATATACTGTTACTAAGCGATTTCTTTGTCGCAGAATTCGGATCTTATTTGTTGCAACACGAGTTGCATCGTGTTCACCATACATAGATCGAAACTTCGCCAAAAAAGCTTCCAAATTGTCCAATATTGGATTTCGTTGTTCAAGAAAAGATGAAAACCACGATAATGCAGAAACAGAAAGTAGAGTGCCAATAAACCTGACTTGTGATCCTGGAGTTGGATAGCTTTGTGGTTGAAGTTCAATTGCCAATTGTACTTGATTGATGAACCCTCGAAACTTTGATCTCGTACCATCAAATTTCTCAAGTAAGGCAATTCTTGGTTCTCTAGTGCTTATAGGGTGTTGTACAATTGGAGAAGGAACGTGATTTGTTGTAGATGTTGAAGCAGCTCCGATCATCTCTATATCTCCACTTTTTGCTATTCTTGTTCTTTCCTGTGTTGGTGAATTGAGTTGATGCATCGCAAGCATTAACTCCCTCACTTGCTCTTGCATTTGTGCCATTGCACTCTTCATTTCAACAAGCTCTGCCATAATGACACTAAGAAGAAAAATTTGTTTGATATTGCTCAAGACAAAAGAAAAGAAAGACTTAATAACAAAGAAGATACTAAGAACAATATCAGTTTAGAAGTGGGTAATCCGCAAACTTCTAATACGCTTATGTCTTGTCAAGAGAAAGGGGTAATCCACTCTTACTCAAGAAAAAACAAAGCTCTGATATTGTAAGTGTACTCTTGTCAATCTGTCAAGGACAAAGACTCGATGAGGGAAAATATACACCAAAAGGCTATCTCGATATAATAAGTCAAAATATAAACAAGTAGGTATATTAAAAGGAAACTGGAATGGCTATTGCCACAAGATAAGAAACTAAAGACTCTTGAACCTGGACTAGAAGCAAGAAAGGAGTTGACAAGAGTGAAGAAGCCTTCACTCTTGTCTCTATATATACTATCTAACTAGGGGCTACGTGGCGACGTTCTATAGGACCTCCAATATGTGTTGACTTTGTAGGATACATGCCTTGACTTACAAGGCAAGTTTTTCCACGTATGGGCCACATAGTTAGCTTGATCTTCAAGCTAACAACATGTGTGGCACATGGCCAACTTGTTGACCACGTTTCTAATCCAAAAAGTCAATTAAAGACACCTATGAAGTCAAAGTAGTATCTAGGAAGTTTCTAGGAAGCTTCTATATTAAATATTATAGAATTAACTTACTTTTATCTACTTTTACTTACTTCTACCTATTTCTATATGTAATTATTAGCTTACATGATTATGGCCGTGACACACATGCCTTGACTTACAAGGCAAGTTTTTCTACGTGTGGGCCATAGAATTAGCTTGGTCTTCAAGCTAACAACATGTGTGGTACATGGCCAACTTGTTGACCACGTGTATAATCCAAAAAGTCAATTAAAGACACCTATAAAGTCAAAGCAGCATCTATGAAGCTTCTAGAAAGCTTCCATAGCAAATATTATAGAATTAACTTACTTCTACTTACTTTTACTTACTTCTACCTATTTATACATGTAATAACTCGCTTATATGCGTATGTTCGTGACAATTACTCAACTCAAGAGACATTGTTGAAGTAGAGAGAGCTTGCTTTAAAAAAGCGCTAGGCCTTTAGCTACTACTAATCATTCAAATAAATTGTAAGTTTATAAAATACAAATATTATTTATAGCTTATCTTCAGGGAGACAATTATATCAAATATACAAATCTAGGTTGCACAAAAGTACTCAAGATGTGACTAAATATCCTATAAATATTTCTACTCCTATGGAAATCCCTTCTATATATGTATCACTTAATAACTTCTAATCTAATTGCTCAGTTGGATTCAAAATTCCCTTCAAATTAACTTATATTCTTAACTATCTTTATACAAAAAATCAACTATAAATTCATTATAAGTCTTTAGATATTACTTAGTTTCTAGCAAGTTATAAATATGTCAATTTTTAGGCATCTATGCACTAATTCCATCATATCTCAAAAATCTAATGCTTAAATATTATAAATTTTTTACATACAACTTTTTAACATACTCATCTATACTTATAAAAATTATGAGCTAAAAATTCATCTAAAAACTTAAGATATGGTTTAAACCAAAACCTCCATTAAAAACAATTCACTTACAAATTCTAGTTTTCAATACTAACTTCCAATAATTCTTTTTTATTTATTTTAAATTAGAATGTATCTATTTCTTTACATAAAATGTAGCTCTTTAAGTAAACTTTTGAACATCAGTTTTTGATTACTAAATGCCTTCTTAAAACTCTCTATATGCTTAAAAGAATAACAATAGGTATCAAAATCACATCCTAACTTCAAACAATCATATTTCCCTCATCAAAAACTTCAAATCACACATTTTTTTTTTCTTCCAAATTCTAGGCCAAAAAATAAGCTTTTTGAATCCAAACTCCAAACTTTGAATGGATTTTCTTTCCTTAAATAATCCACCTTGTCTAAAATGGTCTATCCTAGAGTAGTTCCAAACTTTAGTGTGGTCTTAGTCAACATCTCAAAGTCTATTGGACATGACTTTCAACCAATGGAAATGAAGTCTTCTATCACTCACTTTATCCATTCACATGGGATGGCTTAAGAATCGAAATATTATACTTTTGATACCAAAACCCTTCTACATTCCTTACTAATAAATCCTATAACTTTTATTTTTAATTATAAAATCTTAAAAATTAGATAAGTATTTTATTTATTTTTATTTATTTTTATTTTATTTTTATTTTATTTTTAATTATAATCCAAACTTTTACAATATTTCATTTTATTTTTATTATATTACTTTTTAGTACAACAACACTTAATTCAACTCAATTATACATTCAAAAAATCAGACATAAAAAGTTAAAAATATAATTCATCTCTTTATCCATCAAGTTAACTCAAATAAGTAATAAATGTAATTCTAATTTTTTCTAATATTGTAGAGCAAGGCATAAAAGATTTGCACAAAAAAGCTTAATGTAAATAGACACATATTAAAAAAATCAATAAGACATAGATGACTATTGTATTACATGTATTTTTTCATGAAAATGCATTAGGTACTTATTTGTGGAAGGTAAGTAGAAATGTAATAATAAAATCCTACGAAGTCTAATAAAGTCTTAAATAAATATTAAATAATCCTTAACAATCTTAATCAAACTTTTAAAAATTCAAAAGAAATTTAAAAGAAGTTTAAAAAAATATATATAAAATCACAATTAATTAATTTTTTTTAAAATCCTAAAAAAAAAACTTCAAAAAATAATAAAAATAAAAATCCTAAATAAATCTTGAATAAACCATGAGTAATTCTTGATAAATTCCTAAACTTTAGACCAATATTAATAAAATCTTAATAAATCCTAATAAAATCTTAGATCCTAACTAAATTCTAAACTAAATCTTGATCAAATTTTAATCAAATTTTAAATATTAATTAAATTCTAAATCAAATATTAATTAAATTCTAAATCCAAAATCAACTTTAATCAAATTTAAATCTCAATAATTAATAATTTAACCATTGATTTCAACTAAAATATTTGAATTTTTAATAAGTAAGTTGAAAATAAGAATAAAAAAATTTGAAGAAGATCAAACATATCAAATGGAAAATAACTCCTAAAATTTGCTTGAATGTTGGTTTTTTTTTTTTTTTTTTTTTTTTTTTTTTTTTCCAACCTTGATGTTTGATATTTCAAATCCATAATTTCTTAATCTCACTATTTGATAGATCTGAAACTTTGCATAATTGTTGAAAGTTAAATTTCCTACTTATGCACAAAATCTTATTGCAATTCAACTAGTGGATTGACAAATATCTTAGAAACCCTTCCTAGTTTTTTAAACCCCAATTCCTCAGACCTCAATATGTTTGAGCTTCAATAAACTTTGAAAAAATGGTTAGATCAAACTCAAACTTGCAACATGGATTTTACACAATAATCATCACTTATTTACAAAATTTCATCCATAAATCATCAATAAATTTAACACAATTATTCAAAGTACAAACTCTTTGAATTCTGAATTGTATTACCATGAGTGTGTGCTATGGCTACATTGGTACAAAGTCTTTGAATTTTGGATAATTGTGCTACAAACGCTTTGAATTTTGAATAATTGTGCTATAAACTCTTTGAATTTTGAATTGTGTTAATAAACCTAAATTGGTTATATAAGCACAAAATTCAGAATTTAAAGAAGATATAACAATGAAAGAAGTAAGGATGGCCATGAAAGACTTCCTGAAAGGGAAAACATCCAAAATAGACATGATTCCAATAGAATTCTTTCAAGCATGCTAAGAAGATATAAGTACAAATATAGATGAATTCATCAAAGAGGTCTTCATAGAATAAACTCTCTAAGGGGCTCAATACCAATAACATAGTACTTTTTCCAAAAACAAGAGATATCTCTTTACTTTCCAACTATAGACCTATCTCTCTTCTCAACGTAATATACAAAGTCATAGCCAAAATATTGGCCAATAGATTAGTTCCAAATTTACCTAAATGAATTCATAAATGTCAAACAGGCTTCATCAAGGGTAGATGCATATACGATAATACATTCTTTGCTAATAAAGCAATGACTTAGACAGAAAAGAGCAACCAAGATTTAGTAATGATGCTACTAAACTTTGAGAAGGCCTATGACCATATTAGTTGGACCATATTAGTATGGCCGTATTAGTTGGACCTTCCTCCAAGCATGACCCAAAAACATAAGGTGGATAATGGCACTTAGCATAGAAGTAAAAGCATTGATCATGATAAATAGGAAACAAAGCACATTCTTCCAATTGAAAAGATCTAAGTGCCACGGCTGCCTCTTCACATCATTCCTATTCCTCTTTGCAGCTGATGCTCTAAGATACATACTAGACGACGACAAACACAAGGTGGAAGGAATCATCTTACATGATTCAACGAGGCACACCAACTCCATGTTAGCCGATGACACATCACTGTTCTTAAAAGGAGACCAAGAAAACCTAAACAGAACTAAGAGAGTATTTGACACTTATTGCCAGGTTTGGGGGGCAAAAATACATTGGAACAAAACTGCCGCCATATGGGCTTCACCAAGACCACATAACCTGGACTAGGGACGTCAGCAAGGACTCACTTGGATCAGACCAGACTCCTCAGTGCTATATCTTGGGTTCTCGATTGGTTTCCACACATCCCCTGCTAAAAATGGAGCCAAAATCCTATGCCAAATAACTACATAACTCATCAAATGGAATCCCAAGCAGCTCTCATTTGCAAGAAGAACAATGATCATCAATCAAGTAATCCTCGCATCCATTTGGTACATTGTCTCATGCTCAAGCATTTAGACAAAAATCTTCATACAAATTTGAGCACTCATGAGAAACTATCTTTGGTTGGGCATGACCACAGGAATCACATGCGCCAAGGTACAATAGAACAATGCAATTCAGCCACTTACACATGGCAGAATCAAAGTATTCAATCCTGAGATACATGCACGGGCACTATTAGCAAAATTGATGGATTGAGGTATGGCACCAGGCGCAGAGCCCTAGAAGGTCTTACTTTGGCACCGCGCTACAGAAATGTAATACCGCAGAGGTGGAGCCTGGTATCCAAGTCCTCACAAAATTATGGGAGCCAAAGCCTCAATCACAAATACAGGTTTGCATCTCTAGCTTAAAACGAGACAAGTGTAACAAAAATTACAAACTGGCTTACAACAATGCATTCCACGATACAAAGACGAAATCATACAACAACCTCTATTTAACAACATCCTAATTTGAGCTCGAGATGGCACCACATGGGGTCACAACACAGCAGACAGATACCACTTATGGGCTGGCTGGGGACTGAAAACCTGCAGAGACCTATGGAACCCAACCACAGCAGAATGGCACAACACCGCCACACTGCAACATAGGCGGCCGACAAGTAGAAGACCAACGCGCCAACATACTAGAAAGCATGTCGTAGTACCCAAGTGAGGCACAAGCCTATGCACCAACAAAATGGTGGACACCGGATACAAATGGTCCTATTATTGGAATATTCTATATACTCAGGATCAAGGCACAGCCTCAAAAGAGCTGTGTTGATGTGAAGGCACTCCTCAAAAGAGCTCGAAGTAGTCAGCAGCGGCCCATCTACCTAAGAGACAAGGAGATCAAGCGCGACAGGGTCATAACAAGAACGAGACCGACCAGAATATTCAAGGACTTCAATCCCCTGGACAAACCTAATAAGGACACCATAATCTGGCTCGCCGGGGACAAGCCTATTCAACACATCCCTCTTGATCCAGCTGATTGGATATGGAAACAACATGGCGTCTTAACACAGACCAACATTTACAACTACTCCACAAAGCGAGGCTATAGACAATAGAGCCAAAAGAAAGCCGTCCCCCGGAAAGAGGAAACAATTCTCAAAACCTACAATATTGATCGCAAGGAATTAAAATAGTTCTACTTGACCCTATGGCATTCGTGGATTCTCAAGAAGGTCTCGGCAATGCAGTGGTTAGTACTAGCTAGGGGCATACTTGTGAAAGCATGGCGACAGGTGATGCAAAAAGATGGCCACTATTCACAATGTAACAACGAATCCATCGAAACGATACTCCACGCCTTTTGGGAGTGCCTTCACATCAACACAGCGTGGAAAAAATACAATGAGCTCCATGGGACCGCACAACTCACTCCACTCAATTGCTGGAATGACGTCCTCTACGACCCACTCAACTGCAACTCCCATCCAACGACGGACTTTACCCACTCAATTAAGGTCTCCGACGACACCTCATGGTTAATTCTGCAATCACCAATCTTTTGGTACAACTGGTGTAACAAGTGCGTGTTCGATAAGAAACAGCCATGGCATAGACACACGGTCAACCGCGAGGGAATCGAACGAGGGCACTATAAATTAACCTAATATTAGAATAGGCTCAAGAATAACCCTACCTCTCGGGACCCGACTCCAGGGGGAAAGGACAGAGCCGTGGATGACAAGTAAAAAAGGTGTTACTATTGCGACCAGTCGCGTTACCACAGGGTCAATTGCCTGTTTCACAAGTATTTGCGCGTTACTTTTACTACATTATTTTAACCCCGGTGGGGTATTTGGCTCAATGGTAGAGCAATCAACTGCAGTCCAATAGATCAGTGGTTCAATCCCGCTTGCTTCTTTCTTCAAAATTCCCTGATTCTGTAAGACTTGATGGAAGTAAGGACGAAACAAATTTTTGCAAAGTTGTGAAGTACACAATGTTTTGGTTGTTTAAAATAAGGGTCAATTGCACTTTGAGCATTAGTTTTATATTCTACTTCAATACACATGCATTGTGATGGTGATTCATTTTTGTTTATCTTTTTAACTTTTTGGTAAGCAAAATAGGCACTAAAATGATACAATATTGTTAAATAATGAATCATTTAACATAAACATCTCATATTCATCAAGCTAAACTTTATTATTTTCAAAATGAATGAATATTGATTTTTGAACAGTACAGCTAAGCTCCTAATACCAATCAATCAATAAGTTTTCTTTAAAATATCGCCTATGTTCGAAACGAGTAGAATCCCTGCTTCCGAAACTTTTGAAACTTCCAAGTCACTAGTTTGCTAGTCTCTCGTAAAGAAGAGTAATGACTTAACTTCACTTGACATAAGCGTATAGATTGGAACATCTCAAAACTCTAGTTACAACAACAAGTTCATTTGCAAATGAGTTAAATAATTCATTACGTGATACAGCATTCTTGTGTTGTAGTTACCTCATCTAGGCACGGAATGTAGACCCTTACAACCTACTAACAGTCAAGCTGTAGTTCACTAACTCTAATGCATGTAGAAATTGATGGTACGTAGATAAGCATTGAAATGACTTATGCACATGTGGGTCACTGTTACTGAATAAACACATACTAGTAGCGCAAACTTCTCTACAGAGACATGGAAGAGCTTGTGTGTATAGTTCTCCTGACAGCCTGCCGCAGAAAAGCAGAAGAATGAAACTTAGGTGTAAATAAACAACGTAAGTTATACCATGCAATCATGTGAACACGACAGTGTTTCCATCATACGAATACTTTTAGAAGTTGGTACTGCCTAATTGCAGGAAATGCTGGAGAACTTACTAGACCATCAATGTACGGTGAGGAATTTAGAGTATCTTGAGCCCCTTTCGCCACTCCTTGTAGTCCTCCGCGCCACGAACATCTCACCCGAGTGGCGAAAAAGTACTTTCTATTGATACCAACATCAAACCTGACCATCCAATAGCTAACCTTAAAGAGAAGGATAAAGAATCGACCATCAGAGCACTTTTCTGGTGTTCACAATTAAGGAGTGATGGCAGCAAAGACTTGAGCTTTTAAGACATGAAAGCGAATGCCTACAACGTCTTTCGCGTTTAGTTTCTTAATCCTTCTTCCAGCAATACCAAGGAATTCCATCTCTACTCATTCCGAAGCTTTACGGCAGCAAAGATGCACTGATACCAGAAGTGAATTGTATCTGATGGTCATCGAAACAAGCCTCCAGGAGCGCCGTCTTCGAGACTCAGGAGACGTGATTATATGTACGCGAGTACATAGACTTGGACTTTCTCAGTCCTTACACCTCATTCTGAACGCATTGATGACACAGACTGAATATCACTGACATCCCGAGGTGCAAAACCAATCCTGTCTCTCCACTGATCCATAAGATTGTTGAAATTGTCGAGGACTGCACCCTGTAGCCATTCGGGATCCGGCAAGACACTGCATTGCACAGCACATGAATAAGACCTAAGCACGATTAAGGGGATGGAAATACAAATACAGCGGACTAATAATAAAAAAGTCAGTAATGCTTAAAATAATGAGCTACGTGGCAGCACGATGACAGACCTCTCAAGGTCAGCACCACCGATAATATATGTTTCCTTCATTCGCTCCTCTTCCTGCGAGATGGCTTGATTCACATTCCTTGACAAAAATCCCGCATTCTTTGCAACCAGAGCAAGGAACTGCATGTCCAGAAGAAATTGCTGAAAGCCAAGAGGTCCTAGGTTGCCTGGCTCCTCTTCAATCATCTCCCAAAGTTCGGGACTAGTGCTCAATGCTTTTACAAACGTCTCAGTAAGACGTATGAGGAACAGCTGTGTCACCCGCTCCTTCCCAGCTAGCACATCCCCAGCTATTTGCTGGATAGATATAAGCTTGTGAAACAAGGACTGCACACCACAGTGCAAGTCAAAAGGAATTACGTGAGCGCTATTGGTGTAAAGAACATATCAGAGAGACGTCCAAATAATTCTTAAAACGAAAAAAAAAAAAAAAAAAAAAAAACGAAAAAACATACCTGGAAAAGCGCTGTTGGCATGGGGCCATCCTGCCATCTGGGCATGTCGGAATCAATCTGGAAATAAGTTGCTGCACTTAGCTTGCTTCCATACTCATCATAACATAAGCCTATAATTATTTCATTGCAGAGATAAAATTTTAGTTTCTCCACGTGAGTCTGAAGCAGGCGCCGCAGGTCTTTGAGTTCAGGTGACCGGGCTGCCACTGTAGTGGAGCGGGGAGCCTTGTAATCTAAAACTTGTGAGCCACCTGGAAAAATTTGAGAAGCTGCGATTGCCACGATCTCGTCAGCAAGACTTGTAGCATTTCCCAGTAGTAACAACTGCTGTTCCTCGTTAGAAGCCACCCGAACCTGCAGAAGAAAATACAATGACATACAATCCAACTTGTGAGGAATGACCATATAACTTGGTGAGACTACAGACTATTGATTGCTTAGACAACCATTTCTAATATGCTACCTTAAGTTTGAAACTCGGTTAGAAGATAACCTTCCGTTTGCCTTCCTCCTCGTGCTCTTGGCCAGGGAGTGCCTTAATAAGAATATCGATATATTGCTCGAAAATAGCAGCTACACCCTCAAGGGCTGCTCCTCCCAACTGAATGCTGACAAGAGGTGGCATATCTTCCAGAAAATCCTGATCAATGAGAAAAATTGCCGGAAAATGCCACAGATCATTTCAAGATCACATAGATTAAAGGTTCAAATCGTTGAAATTGGAAAGAGACTGTAACAAGACGATGCTGAAACTCTCACCTGCACCAGGTATAAGAAACGATGGCCACTGGTGGTCAATGTGATATTTGATCCTCGTAATCCCCGTTGAGGGGAAGTATCCACAGTCCAGCTGTCAGCTACAGCCAATGAGTCCACACTTTCAATTATGCTCATCAAATTCGCTTTCGTGGCCTGTTCTACACTGGGTCGTATGAGCTTCGAGAGCGTAGGACACAGTGTCAATCCCCGATCTTCCAGCAATGCACAATGTCCAAAAGCAATTTGAGCACATTCAACAGCTGCTCGCAGTCCCCCGGCTGCTGCAGA
The DNA here is from genome assembly GCF_059467195.1 of Physcomitrium patens. Taxonomy (NCBI): domain Eukaryota; kingdom Viridiplantae; phylum Streptophyta; class Bryopsida; order Funariales; family Funariaceae; genus Physcomitrium; species Physcomitrium patens. The sequence goes on from NC_143411.1 coordinate 12,655,240, forward strand.
TGTCAGCAACACATTTCGTTTGATAACAGCAGCGCACATTTCAGTAATCTGCCTCGCCCAGAGGACCAGCTCAGAGGCATATGAAGGTAACTCACCAAACACAGTCGCTGAATCCCTTGAAGCCTGCAATCACATTCGAACAAAACATGAGATTCAGCTAGAAGATAAAATAACAGATAATTGCCTCAAGACACCTACAGATGATTTGGTTCCTGCAGGGGAGATCTGTGTTGAGAAAGTCCTCACCTGAGCTATAGCAGAAAAGACCAACTGTGAAACGGCAGTTGTGTAAACACCTCCGTAAGAGGCTCCGCTCTGTCGCAGAGAATTCATGTTGTGCTTCAACCTATCCTCGTGGGATTGCAACAAGAGCGTGTGTGCCCTGGACCCATCACCTAATTTGTTTAAAGCAGAAATTGCAGACCTGAGCTCCAATCCTCTGACAGTAGGTTGTTGCACTGCTTCGGATAAATAAGCAGCCAACCTTGCTTTACGCTCTGCCAAAGCATTTTCTAACTGCTTGATAACATATTCATTCAAACCCTCAGCTCCGCCGTTTCCATCGACGAACTCTGACACCAGAGACTCACCTTCACCAAGCAAAGCAAGTGCTTCATCCACCTTCCTTTCTGCCAGGAGCATGTCCAACATATCCGGGAGAAGTTCTGTTCGCTTCACCGCATCTGTGAGTTCTGAGTCGTCTTGGTGATAGTCCTTTGCAAGAGTGCCACCAGACGAGGTTAACAGTATTGAAGCCGCACTTTTAGCTACAGTGCGGACCAGAGCTGCCTGGGAGTGGAGTAAATTACTCATGGCCGTGATCTCGCCCTCTAGGTCTGAAATTTCTTTCGATGTACTTCAAAACCGAACAGACAGACAATGTCGTCAGTTTCCTCCCTCTTAAGCCAGCTCCAAATAACACAGAATTTTGTAAGAGCTGCGGCAAGCATATTTCAAACAGACCGCAGCATCCATATTCCAAGATTGGCTGAAGGTTGCCTCAAAAAATTTCAAAAGAAGACTTTTCTTAGTGCCAAGGTCTATCAGTTAGGAGTGAGTGTTCACCTGATAAATACAGTGTAATTTTGAAACACACTTTTTCTCATGTCGTCTTGATGTATCTTCTGCAAGTCCATGAGCTCCTCACACATCCTCCGAATGTCCTGTGAATCAATTAAAAAATTTGAACACATTTATACTGAGAAAACAGAGCATTTGATTGCAGAGCATCATTCACACCATCCAGACACATTAAGTAAACAAGAACTCAAGCAATCAATGTCTTAGACCCGTTGGTAGTAAAATGAAAAACAATCAACTAGAACGTGGGTTGGTTGACTGTATTGTCGAATATACTGGAGAAAGTCGCAATTGGTTGCAAGCTGATGCAAAAAAATTATCAATGCACTGAACTTAAAGCAGTACAATACGAAATTTCGAGCACTAAGGAGACTATGTATCAATCTATCACACACATATGTCGAACCAAAAGCCAGTCCATAGTCCGAACTTGCCAGCCGCAGCATCAATAATTCCACAATATAGTCATTAGCGAACAGGATACTAATCCTCGTTACTGCTTCCTCGAAGGCAGGGCTCCTGAGAAGTGAGCACAAGGACAAGTAAGCATACCTTCTCGCCCAAGGATTGTCCTTTGTAAGGGTCTGCGGAGCACTTTGAACTGACATCCTTCTTCCCATAATCTCTTTCCTGCTCATCGCGGTAAGCATCATAAGTAGACCTCCCATTCGGTGGAGGTGGCGCCCTGGACGATGGACCGAGGTTCCGGGATCTTACAGAGGGCTTTGCTGCCGCCATTACAGTGGTCTGACTAATGTCCTAACTCTCAACACCACCTTACCCTCACGCTCGCACTTCGATTCTCCGGGTACTACACTATAGAGCCTCGATACCCATGCGTGGAATGCAACAACTGCGGCACTGATCTAAATCCATCGCCACGATCCATCCGAACCGAAACTCTGCGCTACCAACTTTCGATTAAAACCCAAAATGCAAGAGCTCCCCGATTGGACCTCCATACGAAGAAAAAGAAGCAGAAAACTACCTCAGAAAACTCTTCTCACTATCCACACCGAATGGACGAAAAGCCTCCGAATTCTCTCCCCTGAACCTGCTCTGCATCCCACACTCCCAATCCATGTCCTCATACCCATCCCATTACCAACTCCGGCAGGCGCCACTTCTGATCACCGCATCCGAGACCCGAACCTCGAAACCCCAAATACAAACCAAAACCGCACTCCTTGCATGCCCCCATGTACTGGCGCGCCCGTCTCAGTCTCACGAGGAGACGTGAGGAATGAAGGCCACCACCACTTCGCAATGAGGTGCGAGCTGGGCTCAGCAACATACGCATCCGAGCTGGGTCCTCACGGCGACTGCAAAGGGAGGCAGGACAGGTCCTGCAGATTGGTGCAAGTACACAGCCGAGGTGAGGAAATGGAGGCGTCGCCAGTCCAACTCTATGGGATGAGGAGGAGGAGGCCCATCAGGCAACGCGACAGTGGCGTTACCAACTGCAGCGTTTCTCCTTTCTTCCACCGACACAACTTCATACTATGCCAACTGGATATTGAACCAATTCTTTCGCAATTTTCGTTTTTTGATTCACCTACTCCTCGAAAAGTCTAAATCCATTGTTCTTAACAAAATTTCTGTTGTTTTCCTGTGAAATTTTGGAAGCGCAACAAGACTGCGTTGCTTGCAAGGACCATGGCTTCCTCTTCACTTGACTGGCGTGTGTGCGGCTGGGCGATCACGGGGAGAGGCTGACGGGCTGGGTTGGGTGGTTGGAGCCCTGTTGGTGATGTGGACTGATTGCTGGCACCTCCTGCCCATTGGATCTGGACCCAACCCCAAATACTTTCTGTCAGATAATATTGCCCTTAAAAAAGAATTTTAACATATTACACATACACATAACAAAATAAACACTTAAAAAACTTCACAGTATTTCACAGTATTTCACAGTATAGCTACAAAGGTGAAGTACATACACATAACAAAATAAACACCCCTGTTATGTTTTTATTCAAAAGGATTAGAAAGTAGAACCACATTATTTTTCACATGCAAGAATTATCTTATCTACACATTGCATTGGTTATTCAAACGGTTGGCATTACCACACTTAGTTAATGAACGAGGATCTCTTGTACAATACAGAGACATAATAAAAATATTACACTGTTAAGATAAAAATTAAGAAAACCAAAAATCCTGAGATATCATTTTGGAACGTTATAATCCACTGGGAATTGGTAACTTACAAATGCCATAGAATAGATGTTAATGAAAATTAAACTAATGTACATAACTACAAAAAGAATATTGTACAAAGACGAAGATCAAAACAAAACACGAATAGGGGATTCAGGGGATGAATGAATGAATTCATGGGACTGTAAAGTTTACGACGATGGTCATCGACGAGAAAAACTAACGGATGTCATCCACTTATGGAGATGGCTATATCCATCCGTATATACATATATCCATCCATCCATCCATCCATCCATCCATCCCGGGGCTCTCCAGAAACCTCCAATGTGAGCGCCTCATCTTCCCAATCCTCTCCAGAACCCTCCGCAGGCTCATCTTAATTCCTCCCTTCGACATCGCTTTGCTCATGACCGTCTCCCCATAATCTGCCAATTCTGCGCTCCATCGCCGCTGGATCTTGCTTTCTCCTGTTGCATTCCCTAATCGTGGCTATGGCAACCACCGCAGCAATGGCGAGCTCTGCACTTCAAACCCCCTCGCAGTTGCAGAAGTGCCCAGTTGCGCGCTCGTCCGCTGCCTGCCCTGCCTTGGCATCCAGGACCTCCGTTGCCTTCTCTGGTATTGCGAAGCTCCGTTCTATGTTCATGTCTCTTCGAGGTTATGTGGATTTCTCGTTGTCGGAAGTGTAGGTGTAGGTTTTGTGAGAATTTGCAGAGGTTCAATGGTGTGGATTAAGGTTCTGGTATTGGACTCTGGTTATGTTGTCGGGTTTTTAGTTAGTGGGAAGGTTGGGCTTCAACTGCTTCTGGAAGAATCTTCTACATATCTGAATGCTTGCGTTCGGTAGTTGCTCATTATGAATTTGTTGTCAGGTTTTAATGGCTCCATGTTGAAGGCGAACAAAGTTGGAGGAAGATTGGCGATTTCTAGTTCAAGTAGGTTGTCAGTGAAGGCCGCAATGGAGGTGGACATTGGAAAGGTTTGTGCCTCCGTTTTTTTTTGTTGCATTAATGTTGCTGCTGCATTGCGTTCACCCTTGGAGTCTTCAGGAAAAGATGTAGTGACAGTGTTGCTGTCAATGGAGAGGACCCGCATTTCGCTAATAATGGTGCTGTATTCGCAGATTGTTCCTCAGGCCGACCGAGTGTTGATTCGTCTTGATGCTCTAGCTCCTGTAAGTCAAATTCCAATTTTGACTTCTACACTTGTGAATTTTAATGTTCTGTACTGTTCGAAAATCACGCGCTACACTCCTTCTGATTTGCGCGAGCAATGTTTTCTCCTCGGGTTGTCATACTCATAGTTGTTGCATTTTAGGTAGAAGTATGCACTTCATTTTTTGCCATTTTGTGGTAGAAGTTTTTGATCATCTAAGCTATGATCAGGTGGCTGTAAGTTTCGACCTAAGATACTGTTGCTGGGATCATACCATCACTGGTGGCCTTTTTGTTAATATTGAAATTGCAGCGTTGTGAAGAAATATGTTTGACGCTTCCATCTGTTTGCAGACATCTGCGGGAGGGGTGTTACTTCCGAGTTCAGCCGTCAAATACGACCGATTTTTACAGGGCGAGGTAATTATTGTGTTTGATCTCTGCAGTGTTTTTTTGTCTTGGTCTTCATTCAGTGACTTACGATTAGGAGGAGAAACGAAGTAAAGGTCGGGACTCATTCTACCTAATTGTCAGATAGTACATCTATTTTGGCGTGCGAAGTGTGATACTCTTTTCTGAATATCTTAAGTTTCTCAGTTCATTTGCTACTAACTTTATGCATTTCGTATGGATGAAAGCTTCTATTTTAAATGTAATTTTTGTTTGATGCAGATTATTGCTGCGGGGTCGGAAGTCAATGAAGTAGAAAAGGGACAAAGGGTAATACTCAATTACTACCCGCTTTTATCACCGTCTGCCGCTGGCATGAATTGTATTCAGAATTCTCATAGGCTGGTTGAGTTTGGAAGCGTTTTTGGAAATGAAACCAATCTTATCTCTTCATCCTTATGCTTTTGGCTTGAACTAGTTTTTATTCAGGTTTTTAATGATTTGATTTACTTAGAACCTGCGTCGAGGGAAACCGAAGTATGTAAGGTCTTTTACAACTGGATGTTTATTAGAGTAAACAATTTGTTTTGTTTAAACCCTTGAATGAAGTATAATACAGTTTCTCCTTTCAAATATCATGCCGAAAATCCAAAACTGAAGGCTTACTCATCGAACTTTATGTTGGAATTGTTACTTTTTGCAGGTCATGTTTGCAGATATCAACGCATATGAGGTATAATTTCAATCACTTAGTTCACCTATATTTTTCATATTTCTCTGCCTATGATTATAAATGGTGCAGAAGCGTATTGTCAAACCTGAAAGCTTCTGACATTTTGTTTTTTCCGCATGCAGATTAACCTGGGAACATCGGACCGCCTCTGCTTCTGTCGCAGTGGTGATTTGTTAGCAATCGTTCAGTGATTACCAGAATTGTTTTCCCAAATTTTGTAGGGCTGTTAGAGGCAATTCTGAACCTTAGCCTTAACATTCTAATTAGATGAGCACAGAATTATAACAACCACTTTTCTCGCTTTGTTGACTCTGGATGATACTCTCTTTTTGTATGAATAGTTTGAGTGGTAGAGCGCGTTCTTTTACTTATTTATTCTGGGTTTTGTACTAGTCTCAGAGATGATGTAAGTCAGATACAAGGAACGTGCACTATCAATTTAGCGTTGTTGGTTGCTGGTCTCGTGTCGGTTTCACCATCCACGTACTGATTGTAGAATGTTAACCGATGTTGGCGTGTCAAACTGAGGTTCTTAAAGCAAAAAGTGCAGAACAGGTGAATGTTGTCTACTGCACTTGTATCATCTCGGTGGTTGTTCCGATCAATACCTGGCTTCTACACATACTCTTCACCATGATGCGAATGACGTATCCACAAAGCCCATGTGGTAGCTTAGAAGAGCAAATAAATCAACCGGTCGATGCCAAAAATATATGCTCAGTGAGTGGTTCGGACATGGAAGTAACGAAGCTTTTGTTCAGACAACTTCAAATGGCCTTCCTTTTGAGTTATTGTTTTTCTCTCAGATTCCGATCTGCTACGAGAAGCCCACCACAATCAACAACTTAGCCCTTAGTCGTATTATTCTACTTATGCCAAGGCTCTTTCCTGAGCATGGAAATCAATCACGGAAAATAGTCGTACATGATCTAGTAAACTCTACAAATTATCGCACGCAACTTCAGATTGGCGGAGGAATCCGTCAACCAAATTCGAGCATTGGTTTGATGTGCAAACGAACAGCCACTTGACACCTGCTATTGTGGCTGATGTGCAATCGAACAGCCTCTCTTGGTAAATAGTTGTTCCCTTGAAGATGTAGTCCGGTTGCAACAAATATTTCTAGCGCCAAGATGCTGCCAGGATGGATTGTTCTTGGCCGATTCCAATATGCGATGGAGGTCTTCCGGACCATATGGGACGACATCGAAGTAGCGTTGTCTCGTCTCGTTTAGTTGTTGCTGCCTTTGTTCTAGGTGAATCCAGCCATTGCAGGCGTCGTTCTCTTTCTACTTCCATCAGGAGATCGTCCACTTCTTGAGTCAAATTTCATGAGTTATCGTCAGTTTCAGGTGTGACTCGGGCGATTGCACTTACTGGAGAGGGTATCATCTGGGTCGGATGCGCGGGAACCCTGTGAAGTGGAGCCACTACATAGCGGCGATCTTTCGTGGAAGCCATTGATGCCAAATTCTCTGAAGTACCTGTTTCCGCTGTTGTAGCGAGTATCCCATTCGGTCCAGATCTTGAAGGCCTCGTATGTGGTGAACTATTCTACGCAGACTAAGTCGGTAGCCTCTCTTGGTAGTATACTGAAAGAAGTTGCAGGATTTGAGGGCTCCAATTTTACCTCATTCCCATTCCTTTGAATCCCAACCCAAGTGATTAATTGTGACAGTACTGAATAACCATACATTAGCTACTTTCACGTTTTCAATTGAGAATTCTTTGGGATTAAATGAAACTTAATTTTTGTTTCCAATCGTACAGATGATGCGGACATGATGTGGGGTCCTGCTGGGAAGTTCTAAGGTGTTATTTGTGGATTTGAGTTCTTTTCAATTGGTTACTTGCTTTGGTTTGCACTGCCAGCTCGAACTTGTTCGCTGCTATAGATGGTGGACAATTTGTATGTTGGAAGTGGCCAGGGTGTCCCAATCACCAGGATCTAATTGAATGTGACTAGGTTTTTTTCAAGTAATTGCTACCAAGATCACTGCCCATTGTGTCGGTGCAGTTCAGGATCCAATAGCACGTCTAATGAAAGCCTCGGAGTGCCAATGCCCTGAGGGTAAGTGAAAGACATCTTTGATTTGGAAGACGCACCTTTTTGCCCATGTTGAGAATATGGAGTTCGGGTCGAGACCAAACGGATCACCAAAGGGGTGATTGATGACCGAGTTTCTGAATAGCGGTTGGTGCATTAATTCTGCTGCGTGTGAGGGAGGGGTCTGTTGTAGTCCTGCTTTAATTGTTTGCCAAGCCTGGAAGGTGACTCTCCAGAGGGGGGTTGAGCCTTGAGGAAGTGTCCGGCCAGCTATAATCTAGTGCATGTTCCTTGGCCACCTACTACCCCCGGTAGGTTTATTATGATTGACATTGTATGTAGCTAAGACGTTATATTTAGCTAAGACATTGTATTTAGTGAAGACCTTCCATGGTTCGTGGCTTCGTTTAAGGCTTCTTATTACCAACTTACACATGAGTGCGTAGGTCTGAAGCTTGGGGTGTAGTACCTTGGCACCACCCAAGTCTAGTGTCTGGACATGAGTGCATAGGTCTGAAGCTTGGGGTGTAGTACCTTGGCACCACCCAAGTCTAGTGTCTGGACATGAGTGCATAGGTTTGAAGCTTGGGGTGTAGTACCTTGGCACCACCCAAGTCTAGTGTCTGGATGAGTTCGGCCCAACTAATCTTGGCTTAGGTGGATTTTCTAACCTTGGCACCCTAGATAAAATTGCATGTAAGAGCTTGAACTGTTTTGAAGGTTGTATCTATTGTGGCTAAATAAAAACAAAGGAACCAAATAATCACTAGAATAGTTTAATTTGTAGTCATAATCCTTCTACCAAGGGATAGGTTTTTTGACCTCTATGTATTTAGTCCTGAAGTGATACTCTGAACGATTTTATTTGCTATGTCTTTTGTAGGGGCTACAAATCCTATGGAGAAGCCTAGATAGCATGTCATGGTTCTTGCTAGAAGCTAGTTCAGCTTGATATTATTTGTCTATTGCCATGAACGAGGTTGGTTGGATATCCAAATATTGATTGATTTATGTCAATTAATTATGTCTAGAGTTTAGTATTTTCAAGTATATAAGTTTACTTTTTGAAATAGAACAAGCCATCATTAAGAGTGCAATGTTAATATTGTATATCATCCACTTTTAGTTGATCACTAACCATCTTGAAATAAGCATCTCAATATATAGCTTCCTTCTATTTTGCCTCTTTGGTTAGATCTCAAATAACACTACTAATGGTATCAACTCTTGTCTTATCTCCAATAGCAAAGTCAAAAGCATCAATGGCAAGCATATAAGAAAGATTAGGATCATACAATTGTAATATTGAAGCAGTAATGAGTGCCTCTTTCAACTTATCGAAGGCATTTTATTGCTCTAATTTCCATTCAAATGAAGCACCCTTCTCCAATATGTTTGTCAATGAGGTAGCAATGTAAGCAAATCACCAAAAAAAATGGCAATAGTATCTAAGAAGGACTAAAAATGAGTGAACTTCAGAAGCATTTTTGGAGGTTGGCCAATCCTCTACTGCTTTCACCTTATCTTCTTCTATATGCATGCATTTGGAGGATACTACATGCTCCAAAAAGGTGACTTCCAACTTCCAAATTCATATTTTGATTGCTTGCAACAAAAACAACTATCTTGTAGTTGGCATAGCACTTCTCGTAGGTATTGCTCATGCTCTTTAGAAATTTTACTATATATAAGATTATCTTCAATGAAGATGAATTCATACTTATCCAAAAGATCTCGAAATAATCTATTTATTTGACCCATAAAAGAGGCTGGAGTATTGGTGAGGCCAAAGAGTAAAACTAGCCATTCAAAATGTCCATAGCACATATAAAATGCTGACTTTTTCACATCTTCTCTTACAATAAGTGTTTGCCAATAGCCACTTCAAAGATCCAATTTAATTAAGATGGTTGCACTTTTTGAGTACAAAGAATATAGGTGCTTCTTATAGTCATTTCCTTTCTTAAATGAGGCTTTTTTTTAAGAATTCATTCAATATCTTCTGTAACTCTTCAAGTTTTCTTGGTGCTAGGTGATAAATTGATTGACTTGCTGGTTCGGCTCTAGGCAATTATTCTATTTGAAAAGAGGCACCTTAATTAAGAAGTACGCTACTAGGTAGGTCAATTGAAAAGGCATCTTGATATTTCCATATGAGTTGCTCTGTCCATTCTATCCCTTTGGTTGAATTTTCTATCATTGATGCAAGATTTGGAACCATCATATATATATATATATTGATTACTTATTTTGTATTTGCTTATGTATAAAGCTCATTTCTAAAAATATATCTTTGATTACAGATTGTCTTTTTTCTTCATTTGATGCGAAGGTGCAAAGAGTCACCTTGCATCATCCATCTTTAAAAAAAATTATCCTTGATATTTAATCAATTTATTTATTTTCCATCTCTAATTGTGGCATATTAAGGATAACATCATACCTTAGTTTTGTCACCTTGAATCTCTTTCTTAAGACATAGGCGTCTATCAATTTCAAGGTTTCTTCTTCACACGTCTCATTCAATATGTTTTCTTGGTCATCTGTAGGATATATACTTCTTCCTTAGATTGCATTACTTTTAATTTGAAGTCGGTGGGAAATTTTGGTTGAAATATAATTTTCTATAAAGCCACAATCTATAAGCACTTCATATGGTTGTCCTCTTAGTAGTCTTGTTTGATGCATTAGTCAATTCTTTTTACAGTTATTCAAGGCCATGCCATTTTTCTTTGAAAGACACTAGTTATCTCTATTACTAGTCTTCAATGTTATTTAAACTCTAATTCATTATTAACTTGGTGAATTTCGAGACTATAAATCTGCCTTATGTAGCTGATACTTATATTTTGATATTTTAGACAACCTTCGATCTGATGGCATGACTCTCAATAATAAAAACAAAATTCATTTTCCACTAATATTTGTTATTTTTGTTGTGTGAATGATTCTTGTAGGGCATTAATATCCATTGGCATTGATTGTTGTGCCATAGTATTAGATAGCAGCATAGAACTTTGTACTATAGATTGTACTCCAAGATTTCTGAAATCTATAGCATTGATCTTTTCCGTAATCCTAATTGCCTCTTCAAATATTTGTGGATTCCTTAGCTCCACCTCTTCTTGGACTCCAAGTTATAAACCTTGTAAGAATCAATCCATCATCTTTGCCTCCAAAATATTGTCAATTTGGAAATATAGGAACTTGAATTGAGAGACATAATCTTACATCGACCTAACTTGTGTAAGATTTGTCAATTGATTGCATGCTATCTTCTCTGCATTGATAGATCAAAATTGATTCCTAAACTGAGTCTCAAACTCCTCCCAATCACAAAATATACCTTGAGCTCTATAGTTTTGAACTCAATGTTGCCACCAAATGGCTCCTGCATCTCTCAAATAGTTGGCTATATATATAATTTCTTCAATGATATTTGTCTTAGATAAATAGAAAAAATTTTGCATGTTGAAGAGCCATTGACATAAATCTTCATATCTTAAAGTCTTAGAATATATACTGAGTTTATTCAATTTTATCCTAGTAGATGTCGATTCTATTGTCCTAGAGGCTTCTATTTGCCCTTGCAAAGTAGCTATTTGACCAAAGAGTTGTTATATTTGTACCTCCATCTAAAATTGCTCTGCCATATCTCCTAAACTATAATTTTTCTACTAGATTCTATTATTATAATATCTTTTTACTTCTCAATTGATTTTTTAAGAATAGCTTGTGGTAGCCTCAACATAGTATCCAATGTCACTACAATAATTGACCTTCGACTAAATGATGACTATTGACACACTATCAAAAGTAAATAGTCTAACACTCGCTTTGATACAAATGAAATATGACCAAACTATCTAAATAGATCCAAGATCCTTTTAATCCATAGCAATATAAAGCATCATCACAAAATAAGACAAAACAAACTTGAACAAAACTAAATAGGACCAAACAAAATAGGACATGAAAGACAAAACTGAGCAAACAGAAATTAAACAAAACAAAATTGAACAAAAAGATGGAAAACCAAATTTTACTAAGAAAAAAGATCCGAAGCCATACCTAATCAAATGCCTCAAAAGGCCTTGGCTAGTCTTATTTATATCTTGTTCTACCACCCTGGACTTTCTTGAATGTTTTTAGGTCGTGGGCCCTATTTAGATAACTGCCTTAAATTCCTTTTCTAGAAGGTTCTATAATAGCCCTACCTAGATAACCGCCCTAAGCCTTTTCTAGAAGGTTCTATGATAGGCTCGACCTAAATAACCGGCTTAAATTCTTTCTAGATTATTCTATGATGGATCCTACTTGGTTCAGTAACCTAATCTCAATTCTAAAAACTTCCATTGTTCTATTTATCTATATATTTATCTTATCTATATCTTGTTAGATATGGATTTTGAGGACTGCAACTACAACAAGTAGCTAATTGTTTCTTTAGTTTAATTTTTTTAATTTTTAATTTTAATTTTTTATTGACTTATATATTTTAAAATTTATATCTAGAGTTAAATTTAATGAACTAAATTTTTCTTAGATTGAATTAGTAATAAGTGAATTATATGTATTTAGTAAAAAGAGGTTTGAATTTGAAATTAGAATTAGAAATTGGATGCATCTTTATACAAGAAAGGAATTAACATGAAATATTTACTTAGCCTTTAGGTTTCTTCTTTATATTTGAATTCATTTGACAAAATATTGTACTTTCTTGCAAATCACTTATAATGAAGGATCTTATATTCTCTTGAAGAAGCTTCCTTTTTTGATATTAGAAGCTATCTTGAAGGTCTAGATGTATTAGCAATGCTATAATTTTTGAATATCTCCTATTGGTCATAGATTTTTCCTTCTATTTGTTTTCTAATTGGTTAATTAATTGAAGTCTCTTCTAAATATCCAATTGATAGAGATGAAAGAGAAGTGATAGAGTTTATTTTATAATCTCAATCTAGATCCCACATCACATCTAATACTTTTAATAACTCTTCAATTTTAAATTCAATAAAATCTTTTATTAGGAAGTTTTTTCTAATTCAAAATCACTACTTTCTTGTAAATTAATTAGCTAAAAAATCTTCTTATTTCTTACTTTAAGACCATTGAGATTCCTATTTGATTAAATAACACACTTTTACAATAACAACACCATAATACACCTACTTAAATAATTCAAAAGATTATATACTTGAATTTTTTTATATGATTTTAGTTTTAATTATTTTTTAATATTAATTATCATTCAAATTTAAAACTTTATCTAAAAATAATTTTTCATCAATAATTGAATTTTCATCTAAGAATAATTTTTCATCTACAAATAAGATTTCTTCTACTTAAAATAAAATTTCATTCATCAAAATTCATCCAATTTGACCTAGCTTCATTCAAATAATTTTTCATCTAATGAGATTTAATTTCATTGTCAAACTCCATCCACATCATTCATCCATACTAGCTAATTAATGGCCTTAAAATATCATCTAAATAAGTCCTAAAGGTGGTTGGTACTTCTAAACCTATTGTTGCATCCATCTTCACAATTTAACATACCACAATTCATTGCAAGCTCCAAATTGAATCTTATTAATATTGTTAGAAAAAAGACTTGGAGAGGCATCCATCTTCCAAATTTTGCCATAAAATTTGATTTTGTGACTCTAATATTACTCCTCAAAGTTGATGCTTCAATTGAGCAAGCGAGAAAACTCCCTTCTATAAAATTGAGCACCACAGCTTGATCCTTGATTGTATTTTAGTAAATTTAAGCTTATTAAAATTAAAACATGACCAATCTATCTTGAAAATCTAAGACTCTTTTAATCCACAACCATGTAAAATCTCATCACAAAATAGGACCAAATAGATTGTAATAAAATTGAATAAAATTAAATAGAATAAGCTATAAAAGACAAAACTAGGCAATCAGAAATAAAACAAAATAGAACTGAAGAAGAAGATGCAAAACCAAACTTTATTAAGAGAGAAGGTCCAAAGCCATACTTGACGAGATGCCTCAAAAGGCCATGGCTAATCCTATTTATACTTTGTTCTACTACCATGGACTTTCTAGAATATTCTTAGATAATGGACCTTATTTACATAACCATCCTAAATTCCCTCTAGAAGGTTCTATGGTGGGACTTACTTAGATAATCACCTTAAGCCTTTTCTAGAAGATTCTATGGTCGATTCTACCTAGATAACCGCCTTAAGCTGTTTCTAGAATGTTCCATGATAGATCCTACATGATTCACTAACCTAGTCCTAATTCTAGAAACTTTCATAACTTTTCAAGCATGGTTCCAACTATTTATTCATATATCTCAATAATATAAATATCTTATCCATATCCTATTATTATCAATCTCTCTTTAATTATACAAAATATCCTTGTTTCGCTCCCAATGGTATCTCCAAATTTTTTCTTAGCAATGGGTGAAGTTCTGTGTAGATTTTCATATCGCATTGTGGATGAAATAACCTTTTGAAAGAATTTTGTACCACTAAATCCTAAATCCTAAACCCTAAACCATGACAAGTCATGTATCTAGTTGCTTGAATAAGGCTTATCAAAAGCTTCTTGTGAAACATGGATCTCGCTCTGAAACAATGATACAAGGTAATGCATAGTGATAAAAGATAATATCAAAGAAGACCTGTGCAAGTGTTCTAGTATCAATATTTGAGCGTATTGTCGCCAACTGAAGTTGCTTTGAGAGTCAATTTATAAAGATGTTAATTATACTATAATTATGAGATATAAGTAGTAAATATATAATGAGATCTATAGTCACTTGCTCCCAACATGCCGTAGGTAGTAGAATTGGCTACAATAATCTAGAAGACACTGCGTTGCATGCTTTATTACATTAATATAATTCACAAGAGTATACAAAAGCTCAAACATCACTATCCAAACCTATCTAAAATCATGTCTTTGAGATCTATTCTGGAGTCTTTTCTTGTTGTAGATGTTTAGATATTGGGATGTCATGTCCATCTTAAAGTATGCGCATCTAGAATATAGCACTATTAGGTATAGAAATTTGCTTCTTGAAATAGAGCAAGCCATCACCAAGATTATAATTTTCATACTATGTATCACCTACCTTCAACCAATCATTAATCATCTTAAAATAAACATCTTAATGTGTATCTTCCTTCCATTTTACATGTTCGGTTAGGTTTGAAATGATACTGTTAATAGTGGTGACTTTTGCCTTGTCTCTTGATTTGGCCTTCAAGTTTGATCTCCATAATAAGCTATCTAACATAATATGTTGTTGTCTTTTCTTGTACTCAAGTTGGATATTAAAAAATTGTAATTCTTTTTTTCAATAATGATGTCGTGATTTTATATTTTTCAAATAAAAATTATATAGCAAAAATTGATGGTTAATTCAAATAACCATTGACTTCTCCAAAAAATAGTGTTGCTACATCTTTTTGGCCTGTACAATTGCTTATTACTCTTAATCACATGCAAAGTAATTGTGCTTTGTCCTTCTGAGCTTGCATAATTCATATGCCATAGGTTGAAGATTCCTATTAAAGTCTTGTTGAATGACTGCTCCAATAGCAAAGTTGGAAGTATCAATGTCAAGTATACAAGGAAGATTGACATCATATAGTTGCAATATTGGAGCAGTAATGAGTGCTTCCTTCAACTTATCAAAGGTGCTTTGTTGCTTTAGTTTCCTTTCAAATGGGGCATTCTTTTCTAATAGGTTTGTCAATGAGGTAATAATGTATGTAAATTGTCAAATAAAACCTCAATAATATCTAACAAGGCCTAAAAATGAGTAGACTTCAAAAGCATCTTTGGATATTGACCAATTTTTTACTACTTTTTCCTTATTTTGCTCCATTCGCATGCCTATGAAGGATACCACATATTCCAAAAATGTAACTTTTGACTTCCAAAGTTTACATTTTGATAGAGTGCAATAGAAGTGATTATTTTGTAGTCAATGTAGCACTTCTTGTAGGTGTTGTTCATGCTCCTCAAGAATTTTATTATATATGAAGATATCATCAATAAAAACAACTACATAATTGTCTAAAAGGTTCTCAAATAATTTGTTCATACAACTTATAAAAGAGGTTGGAGCATTTGTGAGGCCAAAAGATAAAATAAGCCTCATGAAATGTCCATAGAACATACAAAATGCTGTCTTTTTAATATACTCTCTTGCAATATGTGTTTGCTAATATGCGCTCCAAAGATCCTGTTTGATAAAAATTGTCACACCTCAAAGTTGATCAAAAAGATCATCCACACATACAAGTGGATATGCATTTTTAATAGTCTACTTATTAAGGCCTCGATAGTTAATTCAAAGCCAAAGTCCACCATCCTTCTTGAATGAAAAGAATATAAATGCTTTCTACAATAATATATTTTCTTGAATGAAATCCTTCTCTAAGAGTTTGTTTAATATTTTTTCCAATTCTTCAAGTTCATTTAATGTTAGATGATAAATTGGCCAACTTGCTTGTTTGGCTCTAAACAATAGTTCTATTAGAAAGGAGGTATCTCAATGAAGATGCATACTACTAGGTAAGTCAATTAGAAAGACATCTTGATATTCTTCTATGAGTTGTTCTACTCATTATATTCCTTCGGTTGTCTTTTCCACCACTGATGCAAGATTTGGAACCACCATATATATTAGTTGTTTATGCTATATTTTTGTCTTCATAAAGATCATTGCTATGAGAAAGTCTTTGATTGCAGATTATTTATTTTCTTCACTTAATGTGGAGGTATAAAGAATCACCTTGCATCTACCATCTTTGAAGGAGATTATCGTTGCTATCTAATAAACTTGCTTATTTTTCACCTTTAGCCATGACATACCAAAAATAACAACATTTCTTAGCCTTATTACCTTGAACCTCTATCTCAAGATGTAGATGTCAAACAATCTCATGGTTTCTTCTTTACTTATCTTATTTAATACGCTCTCTTAATCATTTGTAAGATATATACTTCTTTGCTTGATTACCTTAGTTTTAATTCCAAATTGGTTGGTAATTTTAGTTGAGATGCAATTTTTTGTAGAGCTACAATCTACTAGTACTTAACATAGCTGTCATCTTAGTAATCTTGTTAGATGCACCAATTGACTTTTTTTTTTATAGTTTTTCAAGGCCATGCCATTTATCTTTGAGAGACAATAGATATTTCTAGTACTGGCTCTTAGCACCTTTATTGGAAAGCCTTGTTTTCTTGCTCTATTTATTATTGACTTCATGAATCTTGAGACTATGAACCTACCTTATTTTGTTGGTGATTAAATTTTGACATTTTAAACAATCTCCAATCTGATGGCCTGGCTCTTGACAATAGAAACACAATCCCTTTTGCACCAATATTTGTTGTCTTTGTGGTGTCAATAATCCTTGTAGGGCATCAATTTCCATTGATGTTGGTTGTTGTGTCATAGTATTAGATAGCAGCATAGAATTTCGTGCTATAGATCATGCTTCATAATTTCTAAAATCTATAGTATTGGCCTTCTCTGTATACCTAATTATCTCTTCAAACGTTTGTGAATTCCTTAGTTCCATCTTTTGCTAGACTTATAGTTTCAAACTCCATAGAAATTAATCCATCATCTCTATGTCTAAAACATTGCCAACTTGAAGATATAGGAACTTGAATCAAAAGACATAATCTTAAATCGATCTAGATTGTGTAAGATTTGTCAACTAATTGCATACTATCTTCTCTTTATCAATGGACCAAAATTGATTTCTAAACTTGATCTCAAACTCCTTCTAATATCAAAGTTCACCTAGAGCTTCATAGTTTTGAACTCGATGTCGCCACTAAATGACTACCACATTTTTCAAATAATTGACTGCATATATAATTCCTTTATTGGTATTTGTTCTAGATAGTTGGACATATTATTGTATGTTGAAGAGCTATTGACATACATCTTCTTATCTTGAAGTTTCAAAGTATGTATTAGGTTTACTCAATTTCAACCTAGCAGATGTCGACTCCATAGTTTTAGAGGCTTTAATTTGTTCTTACAAAGTAACTATGTGGTTTAAGAGGTGCAATATTTGAACCTCCATTTGGAATTGCTCCCCCATATCTCCCATGCTATAATTTCCTCATTGAACTCTACTATTGTAATGTCTTTTTACCTTCTAATTGACTTTTTAAAAATAGCTTATGATAGTCTCAATACAATATCTAGTGTGACCACAATAATTAACTTCAAACTAGATGATGGCTATCAACAAACTACCAAAGAACGACGTCATGATGTAACACGATTAATAGGTGAAAGAGTGTGGAGATTATTATAATTTAAGAGATCTTAGTTCAAAGTATTAGAAAAAATTATCTTAGAAATATAGTTAATAGCCAAAAGGGTAGAAAAGTTAAAAGGTACCAATGCTGCCTTTCAGAAAGGTGACTTCTACTTACTTTGTAGTACCATAAGTAAGGCAAATCAAAGTAGATTGGAAAAATAAATGATATAGGAATCTTTAGAAGAAAGTTAAGAGTAAATTCTAGAAAGAAGTTACTTAGAAAAACTAGATATTGATACCCGGAGAGGGCCAATTATGAACCAGGGTCGAAATCAGACCCTGAGGCACAAAACCGAGTCTCGACGACGACTCCGGAACTCTTTGGTAGATCGGAGAGTGGATTTTGAGAGAAGATTGAATAAGGTTTCTATGGGCATTTATTTTAAGTGATTTGGAGTTGATATGAATTTGTAAGAGCTTTGCAAAGTTGAGGTTTTTTTTGGATGACTTGGATTTTATGAAATAAAATAGGGTTTATGTTTTGAGTGATTTCGAGAGTTTTGTTGCAGATCTATAAGTGAATTTTTTTGGGTTCATGGTTATAGTTGTGTTGAATACATGTTGTAAATTTGATCTTGATCTAATGGTTGAATTGAGAGATATTGAGGTTCAAGTGAGTCAAGATCTCAGAAAGTAGAATTTTAGGTCCAGCAAGGGTTTTTAAGTTTTCATGCAATCTACTAGTTGGATTGGAGTAAAACGTATGTGAGAGGATATAAGACTTGTTTTCCTATGTTCATGAGAAATTTGAAACCAATCGAACGGTGCAAAGAAGAGAAATTGGCTCTGAAAGGTTGGCAATAAGATTGGAGAAGGAGGCTGGCTAACACCCAAACATATTTTTGAGGTTTTCGTCAATTTAGTAACTCCGATCCTTTTCACATTTTTTTTTTGCTTATTTTGAACTTGATTTTTAAGAAGTGTATAAATTTTGAATTGAGATCAACGGTTTATTCATTAGATATTGAGGTTTAAGTCTGTCATAGGAATTACTAGGATTTGGATTAGGATTTGGCTAGGGTTCGGATTAGGATTTGGATTAGGGTTTGGACTAGGATTTGGATTAGGGTTTGGATTAGGGTTTGGATTAGGGTTTAAGATTTGGTTAGGATTTGATTTAGGATTTGGTTTAGGATTTAGGATTTAGATTAGAGTTTAGGATTGGATTAGGATTTGGATTAGGGTTTAGGGTTTTGTTAGGATTTGATTTAGGATTTGGATTAGGATTTGGTTAGAATTTGATTTAAATTTTGGTTTAGGATTTAGAGTTAGATTAGGATTTGGTTTAGGGTTTGATTTAGGATTTGGTTTAAGGTTTAGGATTTGAAATAGGATTTAATTTAAGATTTGTTTAGGATTTGACTTAGGGTTTAGGAATTATTAGGATTTAAGATTTAATTAGGTTTTGTCTAAAGTTGAGTGAAATTCAATAGGATTTTAACTGGAATTAAATTAAGGTTGAATTGACATATATTTGAGTAAAATTTGTGATCATTCTAATATTTCTTTAAGAATTTTATTGTTTGTTTGAAATTTCTTTGAGTTGTTTTGAATTGGATTACGTTTGTTTATTATTATTATAGTCTAATTAAAGCATTGTTAGTATTCTATTTAGGATTTTGTTATCGCAATTTCTGTTCTTCCTTCTACAACCAGATGCCCGGAGCATTCTTAAGCAAGACTTCACACATTACGACATATTTGGTGGACCCGATGTGAAACGCTTGAGGTGGAAGGAATTTATTATAATTTTTTTTATTTATTTGAATTCTGGAGAAGGAATTAAAGGAGAATGGAAGGAGGCAATTTGGATAGTGCTTCAAGTGGAGTTGGAAGAAGAGCTTTATTTGGAGGACAAGGTATGCATTTTGATCCTAATTCCACAAGCATGTTTGAAGCTTTGACCTTATTCATGCAACAACAAGAGCAACAGGTTAAAGATCGCAAAGAGAGTATGGCTAACAAAGCATTACAAGCGGTCGTGGACAAGATCGATCAATTTGAAGGAAAGGATATTACAAAATATTTAAGATGTTATGTTAAGGAAATGGAATTGAAGCGTATTTCAGAAAGTGAGATGGTTCAATTATTTGAATTAGCCTCTACACGAGAGATAAGAAATCAAGTTAAATTTCTTATTCAACACTTTGGAGGTTCATGGGAGAAATTTTTTCAAGCTTTGAAGGATGAGTTTTTCTTAGAAGATAGTCATAGGGTTACAAAAAGGTCTTTTTTGAATGGATTGAAAAGCTAAAGAAGGATCTTCTAGCAATAGAATTATTAAGGGAGTTTGAAAAGCAATATTCTTCTTTATCAAAGAAAGAAAGACAATTATTGGATCCAAGTAAGGTGGAGCTCTTTCTTCAAGCAGCTCATGGAAAGTTGCAAGAGAAGTTGGAATTCATGCTTGAAGATAAAGAAGAAGATGAAGGATTGACAACAAATTGGGAAAGGGTAGATGATGCTGTAAGGACAATGAGAAAAAGAGAAAAAAGAAAAGATATGGGAGGTGATCAAAGACCATTACAACCATCTAAGATAAAGGTCTCTAGTATCCATCCAACAACTTTAATTCAACCTTCAATGGCTACATCAAAGAAAGAAAAAACAGGAATTGATGAAATCATACGTGGAATGAGAGATTTGCAAATAAAATTTGCAAAACTTGAAGAGAAAGGTCAATCATCAAGAATATCAACAAAACAAAGACCAAGGCCAATGGAGGGTGTAGTACATAGATGCATGTGGTGTGACAGCATAGATCACTCGAGGAAGGAATGTGAAGAATTTATAGAGAAATTACGTAAAAGAGTTGTTTTTTTTAAAGATGGTATGATACATTCAAAAGAAAATGGAGAAAAATTAGAAACAAATTTTGGTAAAGGAGGAATGAAGTTATTTATTGGAGATACTTTTAAAGTGCAGACAATCTCAAGCAATGAAGCATCAACATATTGGGTGGAAGCAGATCCTAATAGATGTTTAAGTATAAACCTTGAGTTTCCAATAGAATCTAATTCTTTGTGGACAAGTGCAATGAAGTATGCTGAAAGGGAAAATTTTACTAGAGATGATTTGAAACGTGTTGGTAATAACATTCGACAAATTACTGGGTGGGATGATCCAATAGATAGACCATGTGTACATGCTCATATTGCAAGGAGTCAACATGAAGCATTAATAGAAGAAAAATGAAGGAGAGATGAAAATAATGAAGGGCCCTCAAAAAGAATTACAAGGGAAGAAAAAGCACGACAACTAAAGAATTCTATACATGAAGAGACAACAGAGAGTATTTCTACAAAAGAGAGGGAAATTGGAAAAGAAAAAGCAAAGGCTCCTACTTATAAATTACAATCAGATATTGAAGCAGCTACAAAGTTGAAGAAGGTATTGGAGGAGCGGATTTTAAGTGAGAAGGTTGAATTCACAATTGGTGAAATTCTAAGAATTGCAAAGCATGAGTTTTATGAAGTTATTATTGATACAACAAAGAGAAAACGACAATCTATAGGAGACTCTATGACATCAAATGCACAAGGAATAAGAGCAATGGAAAGAAATGAAGATGAAGAAGATGAAATATAAAATTTTGGAGATGTCTTGCGAGTAAGGTTTGCAGAAAAAGAAGATGTCATTCAAGCTTCTAGCCATTATTCTAGAAGTCATTGGGCAAGGGCTACAACGGAGACTTTAATAAAATTGGGAAATTTAGAAGAACCAGTTGTAGCATTAATTGATCATGGTTCTAAAATCAATTTGATGTCAAAGGAATTATATAACAAGGGAAAATGGCCTATTGATACTGAACATGGGTGGATGATAAGAGCTGCGAATAATTCAAAGGGAGATTTGTATGGAGCATGTCCAAATATCAAAGTGACAATTGGAGATGTTATTCATGAATAAAATTTCTTTGTGCAAGACATGTCTACATACCCTATTATATTGGGACAACCATATATTATTTCCACACGAATGGAAACAAAAGTAATGGATGATGGTTCAGCTTATGCAAGAATAAAAAGCCAAGATGGGATGAAAGCAGTTCAATTTTTAACTGTTTGTACTAATCATGAGAGAAATCATGATAAGTTGAGAGAGAAACCAATATCAAATGAGAAATTTGAAGACCTTGAGGATTTTTACCACACACCATTGTAAGGCGAGGTTGCAATGGATTAAAGAAAGAAATGCTCCCGCTTAATTTAGAAAAAGAATTGTTATCTATCGGACTTATTGGGATGACACAAGATTGTGTATTGAATTTTAAGACTATTGACAAAATGAAAAAGAGGGACAGATGTTATATTAAAAATATAGAGAAAAATTTGAAAGAAAATAGAGAATTGGTTGAAAATGAATTTATTTCAGGAGCATATGAAGAAGTAGGTTTTGCAGATATTATGGGGGAATTAAATTATCTATTACAATGTGGATTATAAGTAGAGAATAGAGTTATTAATGTGTATTCTAAAGAATTTTATGATGAAATTCAAGGATTTAAAGAAAATTTAAGTCGCCAAGAGGTATATGTTGAAACTAAGTATAAATGAGTAGCAAAGAAGGTCAAACCAGTGGCTTTGCCACTACCATGTGATTGTGAAGAAATAATAAGTGGAGCATCGACACAACCAAATCTAAGAGATCCAAGGAAGATAGGGCATAAATTTACGGATGTTACATTAGATGGGTTAAATGTTGGAGGTGATGGATTTTTGACAAAATATGAAGAAAAATGTTTTAGGGATATGCTTTCACATCATAAAAAAGCTTTTGCATTTGAAGCACATGAAATTAGGTGTGTTGATCCAAATATTGTAGCATCCATGGTTATTTTTACTATTCTTCATGAACCATGGAATTTGCGACCAATTCCAATACCAAGAGCGCATTTATCTAAGTTAGTAGATTTACTCAATGAAAAGATTAAAATGGGAATTTTGGAACCATCTATAGCACCTTATTCTAATCGATGGTTTACAATGCCAAAGAAAAATGGAACAATGAGATTTATACAAGATATGCAACCCGTAAATAAAGTGACTATTAGAAATATGGGTTCAAGTCCAATTGTGGATGAATTTGCAGAAGCATTTGCTGGAAGAGCTATCTACTCAATGGATGATCTTTATTCACGTTATGATCAATTCCAATTGGCAATAAAAAGTAGGGATTTGACAACTATGAAGACACCGTTAGGATTGGTTAGAATGTGCACATTACCACAAGGGGCTACAAATTCTGTAGCACATATGATGAATAGAATGCATAAGGTATTAAGAGATTTTATTCCAAGAATAACAATGCCTTTCTTGGATGATGTACCTATTAAGGGATGTGAAGAAGAAAGAAAGGATGAAACTTTAGATTCAAAGGGATGTAAGAAGTTTGTGGCAGATCATATTGAAGATTGTGAGAAGATTATGAAAAGATTGGAAGAAGTTCATTTAACCTTATCGGGGACAAAATCAATGTTCGGAGTAAAAGAAATTTTGGTGGTAGGACACATATGTGGTTCATATAGATGTAAGCCAAGTATAGAAAAGATTGATATTATTAAAAAGATGAAAGAATGTACAAATACAACAGAAGTGAGAAGATTTTTAGGAGCATGTATTTTCTATCATATATGGATACCTCACTTTGCACATATAGCAGATCCATTATATAAGTTGTTAAGAAAGAATCAAAAATTTCAATAGAAAGAAGAACAACGGAAAGCTATGGAAAAATTGAAAGAACTTCTTTCTTCATCTCCAACTTTGAAGAAAGTAAATTATGAAGGTGGAAGGCAAGTAGTATTAATAGTTGATGCAAGTCTAATTAGAATAGGTTGGACGGTTGGGCAAGATGATAAACAAGGAAATAGATATGTAGTAAGATTTGGAGCAAAGATATTGAATTCTAGGCAAAGGGCATATGCGCAAATCAAAAGAGAATTATGGGGTATAGTAATAGCTATGAAAAATGAAAAAGAGTACTTAATTGGAGCATCAGTAGTTATAGAAACAGATTGTCTACCTTTGTTAGGCATGATTACAAGTTGTTCAACTCCTGATATTGCTATGTTGAGGTAGATAGTATATATCAAATCTATGAATCCTGAATTTAAACATATTGCAGGGAAAGAAAATTCAGTTGCAGATATGTTATCGAGAGCAAGGTATAATGATGAAGAAAAGATGATTGATTTAGAAGATGATGTGGGTACAAAATTTTATACCAATGTGTTATCAAAGGAAAATGGTGTATGTTTTAATATACCATTAGAAGCATTTTTAAGAGATTTATATGAAAATGAATGGAAAGATGTTGGAGAGTATTTGAGCACATTAAAACGACAAAAAGATTGGACAAATCAAGAATTTAAGAAAATTCGTAAGAAAGCCTATGGATATTTTTTACATGATGGATATTTATGGAAGCATCCAAAAAAGAGAGGAGAAGTACCACAAAGGGTAATATGTGGTTTAGAAGTTCAACAAAAGATTATTAAAGAATTTCATGAAAATTTATGGACAGGGCATCGAGGTATTTAGGCAACATTCACTAAGTTAAAGGAAAAATATTGGTGGAAGGGAATGTACAAAGACATAGCAAAATTTGTAGAATCTTGTGAGACTTGCCAAGTATATTCAAATATTTGACATCGAGATGGGTTACATCCAACATACCCTTTGGCTTTACATTACAAATGGGTGGTGGATTTAGTGGCAATGCCTATGGGACTTGGACAAATGAAGTATTTGGTACTTGTACGAGAAGATTTATCAAATATGGTTGAAGAACGAGCATTAAGAACAAAGGATACTAAAGGTGTATGTCAATTTCTATTAGAAGAAGTTATTTGTCGCTATGGATGTATTGGAAAAATTATGGCAGATAGAGGTGAATTGGATGCAAAAGAAGCACGAGAATTCTTTAATAGGATAGGAATTAAACTTTCTTTAACAACTGCATATAATCCAGAAGGTAAATTTAAAAGTGAGCGTGGGCATTCACCTATTATTAAGGCATTAGTAAAGGCATGCAATGGAAAAGCACATGAATGGCCTAGACTACTACCATTTTCACTATGGAGAGATCGTATAACTCATAGTTCGGTAACAGGTTATATGCCTTTTGAATTAGTATATGGTCAAAAACCAGTAATGCCAATAGAAGATGTAGTACCTACATGGGGTATATTGCCTTGGAAGAATGATCTCAACAGAGAAGAACTTTTAGCATTACAGATTCAACAACTAGAAAGAAGACCCAACGATATTGAAATAGCAATAAAAAAATTGAAAGAAGCAAGGAAAAAGAATAAAGAAAGATTTGATAAAAAACATCGATTACGACCCAAGGCTATTGAAGATGGTGATTGGGTATTAGTTTATGATAGTAGCTTAGAGAATCAACATAGCACTATGAAGAAGTTTGCAAAGAGATGGTTTGGATCTTATATTGTCAAAAGGGCACACAACAATGGAACATATTTATTACAAGAACTTGATGGTACAGAATTGAAGGTACCCATAGCAGGCAAACGAATCAAGTTATTTAAACAAAGAGATGAAGGCATTTGTTTTGATGAAAAACAAACTCAAATACAAGATATTGAGATTGGAATAGAAGAGCATATTGAAGATCAAGAATTGTACCAAGATGAAGAACATTCTACATCAACATATTGAAGAATCGTTGGTGCATGCCGGAGGATGCACAGATTCAGGGGGGGTGGATGTCGTGATGTAACACGATTAATAGGTGAAAGAGTGTGGAGATTATTATAATTTAAGAGATCTTAGTTCAAAGTATTAGAAAAAATTATCTTAGAAATATAGTTAATAGCCAAAAGGGTAGAAAAATTAAAAGGTACCAATGCTGCCTTTCAGAAAGGTGACTTCTACTTACTTTGTAGTACCATAAGTAAGGCAAATCAAAGTAGATTGGAAAAATAAATGATATAGGAATCTTTAGAAGAAAGTTAAGAGTAAATTCTAGAAAGAAGTTACTTAGAAAAACTAGATATTGATACCCGGAGAGGGCCAATTATGAACCAGGGTCGAAATCAGACCCTGAGGCACAAAACCGAGTCTCGACGACGACTCCGGAACTCTTTGGTAGATCGGAGAGTGGATTTTGAGAGAAGATTGAATAAGGTTTCTATGGGCATTTATTTTAAGTGATTTGGAGTTGATATGAATTTGTAAGAGCTTTGCAAAGTTGAGGTTTTTTTTGGATGACTTGGATTTTATGAAATAAAATAGGGTTTATGTTTTGAGTGATTTCGAGAGTTTTGTTGCAGATCTATAAGTGAATTTTTTTGGGTTCATGGTTATAGTTGTGTTGAATACATGTTGTAAATTTGATCTTGATCTAATGGTTGAATTGAGAGATATTGAGGTTCAAGTGAGTCAAGATCTCAGAAAGTAGAATTTTAGGTCCAGCAAGGGTTTTTAAGTTTTCATGCAATCTACTAGTTGGATTGGAGTAAAACGTATGTGAGAGGATATAAGACTTGTTTTCCTATGTTCATGAGAAATTTGAAACCAATCGAACGGTGCAAAGAAGAGAAATTGGCTCTGAAAGGTTGGCAATAAGATTGGAGAAGGAGGCTGGCTAACACCCAAACATATTTTTGAGGTTTTCGTCAATTTAGTAACTCCGATCCTTTTCACATTTTTTTTTTGCTTATTTTGAACTTGATTTTTAAGAAGTGTATAAATTTTGAATTGAGATCAACGGTTTATTCATTAGATATTGAGGTTTAAGTCTGTCATAGGAATTACTAGGATTTGGATTAGGATTTGGCTAGGGTTCGGTTTAGGATTTGGATTAGGATTTGGACTAGGATTTGGATTAGGGTTTGGATTAGGGTTTGGATTAGGGTTTAAGATTTGGTTAGGATTTGATTTAGGGTTTGGTTAGGGTTTGATTTAGGATTTGGATTAGGATTTAGGATTTGATTAGGGTTTGATTTAGGATTTGGTTTAGGATTTAGGATTTGGATTAGAGTTTAGGGTTGGATTAGGGTTTGGATTAGGGTTTAGGGTTTGGTTAGGATTTTATTTAGGATTTGGATTAGGATTTGGTTAGGATTTGATTTAAAGTTTGATTTAGGGTTTAGAGTTGGATTAGGGTTTGATTTAGGGTTTAATTTAGGATTTGGTTTAGAGTTTAGGATTTGGAATAGGGTTTAATTTAAGATTTGTTTAGGATTTGACTTAGGATTTAGGAATTATTAGGATTTAAGATTTAATTAGGTTTGGTCTAAAGTTGAATGAAATTCAATAGGGTTTTAACTAGAATTAAATTAAGGTTGAATTGACATATATTTGAATAAAATTTGTGATCATTCTAATATTTCTTTAAGAATTTTATTGTTTGTTTGAAATTTCTTTGAATTGTTTTGAATTAGATTACGTTTGTTTATTATTATTATAGTCTAATTAAAGCATTGTTAGTATTCTATTTAGGATTTTGTTATCGCAATTTCTATTCTTCCTTCTACAGCCAGGTGCCCAGAGCATTCTCAAGCAAGACTTCACACATTACGACAACGGTCTAATACTCACATTGATACCAATAAAACAAGACCAGTTTATCTTGAGAGTCCAAGACTCTTTTAATCTACAGCCATATAAAACCTCATCATAAATTATGATCAAATGGATTGTAATAAAACTAAACAAAATTATATAGAATAGTCCATAAAATACAAAACTCTGCAAATAGAAATAGAATAAAATAGAATTGAACATGAAGATACAAAACCAAACTTTATTAAGAGAGAAGGTTCAAAGCATACTTGACTAGATGCACCAAAAGGCCATGGTTAGTTCTATTTATACTTTATTCTACTACCTTAGACTTTCTAGAATATTCTTAAATAATAGACCCTATTTATTTAATTATCCTAAACTCCTTCTAAAAGGTTCTATAGTGGATCATACTTAGATAACTACCTTAAGTCATTTTTAGAAGGTTCCATAGTGGACTCTACCTAGATAATAGCCTTGAGCTCTTTCTAGAATGTTCCATAGTAGATCCAACATGGTCCACTAATCTAGTTCCAATTCTAGAAACTTCCATAACTTCTCAAGAATGGTTCCAACTATCTATTTTTATATATCAATAATATAAATATCTTATCTATACCTTGTTATAGAAATCCTAACCTCAAATGGCATCATCTTCCAAAATTTGAGTCTTTGGGCAACTTCAATCTACTTGATTTTGTCCTCTAAAGTTGTGTCTTTATTCAACTACTTAAATTAGGAAGTAAGAGATCTTTTGCCACAAGAATCAATACTCCTACCATGTCCTGAAATATGATTGATTCTTAGTTTTTTAAAAACTATACTTTATGAACTTTCTAGCAAAACAATTCTTGTTGCTTTATATCTTGTAAGCAATAAAAAAGAGCCTATTAATATAGAATTATCAAACTATGAAGGTAGAATACCACTTTTTAGTAAATTGGAGATTTCTTCTTCATAAAAAATCCAAATATTAAGATTTTTATGTTTAAAAAATTACAAAAATAATTTTCATTTTTTCTTAAAATTTCAAAACCTGATTCTAATAAAAAAAGAAAAAAATTTAGAATAACCAAGCCACTTACAAAACCTAGGGAAAAATTAGCATGGCTTTGTCCATTAACAAAATAAAGAAGAAGAGAGAGGATTTGGCTGCCCAATCTTTTTATATAAGTATTTGAAGCCCTAAGAATGGTGCCTACATCTCTACCATTGAGATTCCATGAACCTAATCAAAATATACGGTTTACAAGGTCCTTTAAATCTAAATCCGATTACAAGGCTAAAAGCCCTTATTACTATCCAATAAATATGTTTTTAATAAAATTAATGCCACTATTGTATTCAAAATACATTTTTATTCCAAAAGTGCCTTCTTGTTTGTCCAAATCCATGCAAAAATGTAATATTTATATAATTTTAAAGAATTATGATGCCAAGTTAATTGACTATTTAAATGCCAAAAATTAGTCACTTATTGGTATTATAATTTTATCAAAGAACTTGTAGAAGTTGTACCACCAAATTCAATTTGAAATTTCTAAAAGAACATGGACTTCAAGAGATTATGAATCTACTAATTTTTAAAGATTTTAATAATTCTAAGAATTTAAGAGAATACTCAAAGTTATTGTTTTCTTTTGAAAATACAAGCTTGAACTTTTTGAATAAAAGAAAGAAAAAGAAAGAAGGAAGAAGAAAAAGAATTAATAGAAATAATAAAAAAAAAAACTAAGAACTAAAAATTAATATCAATATAATTCTTCTCCCATGAAAAAGAATTTAATTTTAAGCCTTTAGGACTTATATATTGTCTAGGTTACTATAATTGCCAATTTTCTTTCATCTAAAATCCTCTAAATTAACTTTCACCTAATAATTGTAATTAGGCAGTCTTAAGGCATCCATTTGTTCTAAAACAACTAGTGAGTCAATTTAATGACTCACATATGTATGATAAGGGACTCTAGTGCTAAATGATCACTCATTATTATGACTGTCAGTTTGTAGAGTTTTGGACTCCCCTAAAGCTGTGTCGATGTCTTTATGTGCAGTGAGTGGATAAGAGGTATCTTCGGACAACTTTGGTGATATGCATCCTAGAAATGTGGAGAGATCAGATGTATAGAGGTCCCATGCTTGTGCTTGTTGGGGTATTAACAGAGGTAATTGATTCTGAAGTCGCATGGAGAAGAGGGTCCATTTCATTCCATCGGTGTTTCAGAGACTGCATGTGCTTTCATTGCATAGGATGAGTGTTACAAGGATACAGAGTGACTTGCCTGGTGTAGGGTGAGTCCACAAGTAGAGCCAGTTTGCATCTTCCCACCAACGAATTGGATTGATGTGTTTTTGTTTGAGGACAATTTTACTCCAAAGATGGAGCATAGTTTCGTTGACAATGTGTGTTTTTGCCGACTGTGTTGTTCAAGATCGTTCCTCGAGGCCATGGGTAAGGTGGATGTGTTGTTTCGAGGGCGAGGTTGTTGTTTCTATCAGGGCTTCAAGTAGGGCCTCGTTGAAGCGGTAGAAGGCAGGAAGAATTATTGCTTGAGGAATTGTGCCTTCCGAAGGGCGGCTTGGAGCCAAGATAGAACAGAAGCTCTCATGGAATTTTGGTGTTTTGTATCCTTGAGCCCATGATAAAGACGGTGTCGGGAGGTTTGGTTTGATGGTTTGTTGTGTCTTTTTGGGCTGCCATAAGACGGTTGTTGATCTAGGTTTGGTGGTTACTTGCGGATTGGTGTGGATCTGTGATGTGGAGACCACATCCCTTGGACCGCTTGACGATGTAGTTGTTCGTCAGCATTCGAACGTGGGGGCCGACGGCATGGTTAGGTAAGTATCGGCGTCATCTACAAACAGAACTTCGCAGAAAATACTGAATGTTTCTCTCAGAAACTCTTGAGTTCTAAGGAAAGGAGGTAGTTTGGAAATCTGGGCCCATATTCCGGTCTTGAGGTTCGACTTGTTGAGGGGATGATCTGTATTAAAATAAGGGGACCAGCAATAGAATGTTATGTCCCCTCCTTCCAGTGTGTACCCATGTTCCGACAACGTGTGTAGTCGGCCCTCCTCTTGTGAAAACTGTACTTCGGAGTACTGTTACGACCTGTGATGTGTGCTAATACCATGTTGTTGGCCAGTTCGTCCATCCGTTCCCTGTACGAGTTCAGGCGGTCCGTGGGCAGTGAGATTCTTAAGGGAAGGGGGCGGTCCTGAGTATCTTGAGTATTCCGCTCGCCCGCTGTCAATGGCGACTGCGGATGTTGATCACTGGGGGGTTCTTCTAGGATTGGTGTGGGGTCATCTATAGATTTGGGATTTAAGTATTCTTGCGGGTAATATGACTGTAGGAATCTGGCGAGGTTCGGGGCCACTCTGTTGACAAGCTTTGCTACATCCTCATATTCTGTTTTGGAGAAGGATAATCCCGAATGTGGGTGTTTCATTAGAAAGGTATGTTAAAGTGTATGTTGTTCCTGTTCCCTTCTCGCGATTTCCATTGCTCCTGGTTGAGTACGCTTCTCGGCTGGGTGATAAGTGCTCTTCATCTTCTATTTGGTTCCTGGGTTGCTACCGTGCTTCGTTTGTGTCCATTTTGATGGGAATGATTCACAATTGAGTGCAAAATGTTCGGCCAAGAATACATTACACTACACTAGTACTTGTGCTAGACAAAGCTACACATTTAGATAACAAAATTCGCAGAAATCATCATTCCTAAAAAATCGGATCTAGGTTGAGGATGCGGCTCCGAATTTCAAGGAGCCTCGCGCGGCCAGAGCCCCAGCCGAGAGGGTACTATGATACCACTACAGCTGCGCCAGTCGAGGCCATGAGTTCCAATGCTTATACGTGGTGGATTTATAATTTTGTTTACATTATGACCAAATGCAGCTTATTGCTGTGTATCTTCCCTATTATTGTGGAAAGGGAACGTGTAAGAATTGTTCGGGAATTGATAGAAATGAGATAACGCTTCCAAACTCGAAGTAATGAAATATTGCCAAGGCACTGTAACGTAGATATGCATGTGTGGAATAGCCATCTGGTCCTTCTGTACTATGCAATGCTGCTGATGGGATCCGAATGCATGGTTGTATGGTTTGGTTCTGAAACTGTGATTATTCAATTCGTGAACGTGACTACTTTTCGTCCAGAAGTAAGGTTAAGGGTCCAATGGAATCCCACAAGATCATCCACTTTTGCAAATACTATTATTTTTTTTAACCCCCTTTGTCGAATTCAATAGCAAGTCACCGGAATTCCTCATCAATGGCTTTTCAGTCTGGAGTATTGTAGTAGTGGCAGAGACCTTACCTTTTTAAAAAGCAGTTAAGGGAATGCCATGCAGGCTTTTCAACTCAATGGCAAGTTTCCAACCACACTAGAATTCACCCTCTCACGTGGCCCTCAATGCCAGCGTGTCCTTGCACTCGTAGCATGGTAGGGCATCAAGCTCTGAACCCTCGCCAGGTGGAATCTTCCAAGCTGGCAGTGACCTACTCAGCCTTTCACGGCAACGATGTGGAACCCTCAGTGTCGCCGCGACTGCGAGCAGAGAGTTCGTCCAGCATATCCCCATTCTCTCGCAATTTGGGTCACCAGATGGTCGATGGCTTGTGAGTAGGACGGAGATTTCTAGAGCTTCGTAGTCGCTGGAAACGATTGCTGCTCATTTTTGTCACCAGGTTGCAGTAAACTTTTCGCATAGTTTTGGTTTTCTGAGGCGTGGTTGTGCGTTAGCACGATGACGAAGCTGGCGTCTGTGCGAGCGACGAGGTTTTATGGACCTGCGTCGATGAAGTACGAGTGCGAGTTAGCCAACGCTGTTGGGTACCTGTTGGGCACAGCCTTGGTGCTCATTGGGGTGGTGTTCTTTTTACCGGGATGGAACGTACCAGTAGGAATTTGGTGCCTGTTGATCGCGTTGGTGCTCATTATTTGTGTTAACGTCCACGACTTATACGCTCAGCTTGCGGGATTCGACTTCCGTATCCCTCTGGTGACCTTGGATCCCCAGCTGGCGCTCATCGAGATTGCTGCTCCCCTTGTCCAGGCGATTGGTGGTTTGCTCTTCCTCGTTGGGTTCATCTTTTTCTTGCAGGTGAGCTGACTGTGGTTTGCAACAGTGACTGGTGTACAACATGAGTTTTAGAGTATGCTCCCAACTCGCTACGGGTCTTCGGGGTTTTGTACAAGACTTTACGTGTTTACTGGTGTCTGTGGACTGATTTTGGAACTGATTGAGGCTTCGGAAATGGTCGCGGAGGAAGAATTTTGAAGTTCATGCGCCTTTGGCCTGTGTGAATTTTTGTAAACGAATAAAATAGAATTTCGTCATTTTCTTGTGAAAAAACTAACTTTGTCCTTGAGACATTGTGCAAACTTCAGATTACGTTGGGAAAGCTCGACTCAATAGATGTTGCATATGTGACGAATCATGCATACAGCCTGGTGATTGCGGCCTCTGCGTTCTGGCTTCTGGGTTCCATCCACAACGCCTTTCAAGTGTATGAAAATACCGACACCAGGGTCCAGTTCATGCAAAAAACCGTGTCAGTGCCTTTGCTTATCGCCAATACCTTGTTTCTCGTCGCGTCGATATTGAGTTATGAGACATGGACTCTGCCCCCCATCGCCAAGAAGGCTGCGGTAGGTGTCGTATCCTTGTTTTCTTCTCTTACTTCCTACTCGAATCTTTACACAATATTTAATGCTCACTTGTGCTGTTCAATTGCAAAGATTGCTCATCATTAAATAAGTAAACTTCCATTGTGTGTGGGAAGCCCATGTTGGTTTATTCGTTGTCCTTGTTTCATTATCAAAGTCGGGAAAAGAGAGTCGTTATCTCCACTTATCACTTTGTGGTTCCTGGTTCTTATCTAGGTAACTGCTATTTGGCTCGCCATTGTTGCCGCTGGACTGCTTCTGTTTTCTGGAATCATGAACATAATCCGTGTTCTGGAGATGCGGGAAGTG
Source organism: Physcomitrium patens (assembly GCF_059467195.1). Taxonomy (NCBI): domain Eukaryota; kingdom Viridiplantae; phylum Streptophyta; class Bryopsida; order Funariales; family Funariaceae; genus Physcomitrium; species Physcomitrium patens. Next base: position 12,688,669 of record NC_143411.1, read on the forward strand.
GATCACACGGGAGGTCTCCTTGAGCCACTAAGGGGTGGTGCGCAGGAGGAACTGGAGCACAAGCGAGACGAAGACGAAATGCTGCTCGACCGTGAGAAGTATGCCGCTGATGTGGAAGAAGGCTCCTCTTACAAACAAGTTGTTGTCACTGCCGAAAACTTGGATCGATAGATGATCTATATTACTCACGGATCATGAGCTATTCCAAGATCAGGCTGCAAGATATGTACATAGCAGATAGCTTCTTGCTTATACGATACTGCGTGTATGCTGTTCCTAATGGTCAAAAGTGAAATGCCAAAGATTACTTTTGTTTTGTTCCACCTTTCATGTCGATAATGTTACAATGCTAAAGTGAGCTTTGAGACAAATTAAACTTGTCATCGTTGCGTGGAGTTCTTTGTGTCAGCTTAAAGGATAGCTCATAAATGGAACCTTCATTACAGTGCGGATGCGGGTTGAGCCCTTTGTCAATGTGAAGCATCAAAGATCCGAAGTTGAGGTTTTGATTCTTCCACTGAGCTCACATACTGCTGAAAATCGTTGCAACATTTGAATCTTCTGAAATGCTGGCTTACAATTCTTGCGAAAGGATTTTCTGTGATGCGTGTATGACAATAGAATCCTCAGTCTGCTTCAAATCGTGAAACATTGAATGCTTTCTTTGCAAAAACATCCACATGTTTAAGCAAATACAGAGGGTGCTCTCTCAGATTACCATGTTTGTGGGTCTCATAAGAGATTATGTCTTTGATGTGGTAACATTTCTTTACATGTTCACGATCGACGGTCACTTATGTTATTGATCTACTCTCGCTAAAATTAGATCGACTATTTCCGCAAATCTACCAGGTGATTCATTAATAACCAAGCCATACACACAATGTGTCAAATGTTTAATGTATGCCATGGTCCTCCCTCAATCCGTCATTGCTTTTGCTCTCAGCAAACCAGCTTGATTTCAGCAATCCTTGAAGCATTTGAGTTAGAATGCATCGAAGAAAATTTTGCACTATCTCAAAAAAACCATAACCTTCATCCTTCAATTTGGACAAACACTTGATTTTCATCTTTACGGTTTCTTTGGCTCTAATTTTACAAGCAATCTTGACAATTGCAAGAATCGCATCAATTACATTTCTTTTTCTAGCCAGCGGAGCAATTTCCCAGACTAGCTATTGCCAACCTTGTACCACTGTGATCCATACTGGGTATTACAACTTTCAACATCAACTAAGTGGGAGACGATGAGTGACATTTGGCTGTAGAAAGTTGAAATGACAGAGTGGAAGTGTTGGATAAATACGTTCATTCCACTTCCTACGTGGAAATGAGAACTCTATGTGCATAGATTAATGTACAATGTAGACTGGTCATTGTTTTACAGAGCATGTGACTTGTCGTTTGCTTAGAGACCAATTGCTTGTGCTTGATGTGTCTCGAAGACGACCCTGTAAAGTGAATCAGTGCTTTCGCACAGCCAATTGTCAACACATTCTGTGTTACTGTTATTCGATCAATGCTTGTGTGATTAACATCAATACATTCACACCCCCGCGCCGCACTTCTCAACACCATCTGCTCAGGGACCGGCGATGACCTCCGCTAATTGCACGCGCGCTTGTCGTCCACCTCGTTCCCCGCATCGCAGCATTGCCTGCTTGGCGCAGCCGGACCAGCTCCCTCACTTGCTCGCAGTTGGCCGCAGACAGGGCATGAGGGAGGGCATCAGCGCACGACGGCGTTGGCGTTGCACACTCCAGCCGCGCTGCATACTCGGCCACCGCAGCCCAGGCAGCACAGCTCCAGCAGTGAATAAACGACATTACACGTAGTCGCACGCGCACCTCCGCCCATGGCCGCCAGGGTGTCGCCGCTACCCAGCAAGCTTGCATGAGGGGACCATCGAGCAGCTTCACAATGCAGGGGGGGGGGGGGGGGGTGCTGAGCGGCGGGGGAAGGCAGGTGGAGAGAAAGTACGGCACCGCGGTGGCTGACGCGCTCATCCGGGGTCCATTCCGAAGAAATCCAAAGCTTGCACGTTTGGTGACAACAAACCCCTGAAACTCGGCGCCCGGGAGTCAACGCCCCAACTCCTTCCGGCCCAGACCTAGATAGCCGCGCATTCGACAGCCATCGGTAGCAATTTAATTCCTCGAGTTTTGCGCGCGCACATGTCAGAGCCTCAAATGCAGTTCGGTGAGGTGCAGGTGAAGTGCAGCGACCCGTCAGAGTGAAATTGACGCACAATAGCGAAGGGCCATGTGACCTGCTTCTGCGTGGCCAAGGCTACAAACGGCGGCGTTGTTCCTGGTCCAAATCATCCTCAGATCGGCTCGGCTCAGCTCAGGCCTCAGCCCTCAACCCTCAGCACAGCTCAGGTCGCCTCAGATCAGCTCAGCTCCTCTTGGTGGCTGACCGCTCAGCAAGCAGCAAGGTATTGGTGAGCCGAATTCAGCAGCAGCAGGATCTCGGAGTGTAACGGCAATGGCTGTGGCAGCGGCAGGATCGAAGCGGCGCGTCGCAGCTGTAAGCGTTTGTTTGCTGATGGTGATGGCGATGGTGGCCGAATCCAGCGCTGCCGGGGTGTGCAACCCCAACGCGCTGTACCCGTGCCTGCGAGCCATTCAGGGAGCTGGCCCACCACCGCCCACCGCGCAGTGCTGCATGGTGGTTCGCAGGGCGGACAAGAATTGCATGTGCGCTCAGCTCAGGTCCAGCTCCTTCCCCGCCCAGATGGTGAGCAACGGGTTGCAACTGCCCAAGAAGTGTGGTCGCACGGATCTGCGTGGCTTCCGCTGCGGGCGTTACACGTTCCCAAACTGAGCAGTTGCAGGTGGGATGCAGCAGGAAGCTGAGTGGTGGGCAATGCGGATCCGGGACGTCGTTGGTCAGCGGTGCGTAGGTCTGGATAGCTCATGTTAATGTAGCTAGCTTCACGTGTGTGCCCGTGCAATCATGGTGTGACTCATGTGGATACCCACGGTTTTATTTTCTTTCCTTCCCCATGAAACGGCTGCTTCTGTTCTCAGCACTACTTGTCCCTTTCACGTGAGTTGCCCTATTTCAGCGCTCCACAGGCGCTTGAAGCCGTCGTATCTCCGAGTGAGCATGTGTCCAGTTACTGTGGCGACGAAACAAAGTTAAATTCTTTTTTCCTTTTTTTCCCCTTTTTTTTTATGTTGGTTTTAGGGTCGCATCGATTCTGGTAACAAACCCAAGCATCTAGGGATACGATTGGACAGGATGGCACACCAGAGTTCCCAGGACTAAACCCTACATTGCTGTCCGGGGATCTGGGGATGCCACATCGGTGTCATATCGTAGCCAAAGCGCCTCGCCTCCCTTAAGAGACGCAAATGCACAACCCCTCCTACTCACCTTCAAAACCAGGCGAGACCTCCGTCCAGCCGACGAACCATCCTGGCTGTGCCCAAACCAAGCGCTTGGGAGCAACGACCCCCTCCACTTTGTCGTCAACATCGTCCGCCTAGAATGAGTGCATTGGTCCCCCTCATGTATCGAGCGACAGGCCCGGCCTCAAACCCCAGCAGCACGGAAAACTCGCAGATAGTGTCCTTCATGGCATTCCAATGGTGGCGGTGGGATGGCGGGTGCAAGGGTGAAACGTGATGTGTTTCGCCGCCCTCCTGGGTAACCAGTTGCTAGAGCTCCGGGGCCTAAATCAACTCTTTCTCGCAAACTCCAAGTCCAAGTGCAGGCCATGAATGAGGAAGCATTTTGGACGTATCGTGACCCGATGGTCATGCAAGGTCTGTCGATGAAGTCATCCACAGCAGAGGTATCGTTGCGGTTGGAGTCCCTTGCCACCGACACAAGGTCCCCAGAATGGCCAACTTGCAACCGCTTCGTCAGCAATGCTTGAACGATTACGTCGCGGATCTGTTGCACCCCTTCTTTCATGGCAGGGGCGTTGCTGAACTTGGCTCCACACACAGCGTCCCAAACTCCGCAACCTTCCCCATGCATTCCAAGTTGGACCCATCTCCGAGGTAGAGATATTGGGAGAAATATTCAGTATAATACACTAATCTACAGTAAAGAATACAATCCATTAGTTGTGACCTTACACCCAGAGTTGTGACTCTTGGTGTCCCTCTTACATACACAATATATTGTGTGAGAATTGATCATATTAATATATAAAAAGTGTTTCCAACATGGTATCAGAGCGATAGAAATATTTGATCCTTAGAAAACTCTAGTGAATGCTTTATATAGAAAAAAAATTGCTGAAAATACAAACTAGATTGTAATAACAACAATAATACAATCTATTGTAACAGAAAAGGTTGATGAAGAACTTGAAGTTCTTCAAACCATGGGTAGCAATTATAAACCTAAAAATAGCAAAATTCAAACAATAAGAAAAGATAAAATTGAATTAATCAACAATGGATTAATAAATAATTTTTATTCAACTTCAACTTAAGGATATTGAAAATGACATAAAAATTGGACATTATTCATATTCCAAAATTCAATGGTTTATATTTTAATATATGGAAACATAGATTAACATTAGTTTTTAAGGCTAAAAAGTTATGGTCCATAGTAAGTGGTGAAGAACACTTACCAATGGAACCCTCAATAGCTGAAATTACTATTGGAACCTCAGCTTTACTTACCATAGAAGTAGGGAGTATAAGTGCATGGATAGATAAGGATACCTTGTCTTTAACAATAATCAACAATTGCCTAGAAAACAACATTGTTTCACATATACAATCTTCTACATCAATAAATTCAGCATGACAAGAACTAGTAAAAATATTTGAATCACATCATGTAGTAAGTAAGATGTATTTAAAAGACAAATTATACACCTTAAAAATAAGAGAAGGTGATAGTGTTATTAATCACATACATACCTTTAGCACATATGGAACAATTGTTGAAAATAGAATCAATAGTTTCAGATGATGAATCAATTCTCATCTTAATGAGAAGTTTGCTTCTAAATTATAGCTTCTTTATTAGCTCCTTAAGAAGGCAACTTAGGATTACATTAGCATTCTTGATAATAGATTTGATCTAAAAAGAAAGACTCATGAAAAAAATGAGTTTAATATTTGATAATAATGTAGTCCAATATTAAGATAGGAAATTTCAAAATAACAATAAGAAATCTTATTTTAATAAGAATTTTAAAAAGAGTCCACAAGGAGAGAATAGTACCTCCAAACCATATGAAAAGAGCAATTTTTCTATTGAAAAGAAGTGTTTTTTTTGCAAGAAACCAAGTCACTTGATTAAAGATTGCAAAATAAAAATAATAATTGAAAATTGTAGTAACAAAATATATATATATATATATATATATATATAATATAATAAAATATAATAAAATAAATATATATATATATATATATAATCAAATATATATATATATATATATATATATATTGATATAAAATCAAATAAATTATATATGAAAGCACTTATAGTTCAAAAAAAAAATCAAATTCAATGTGATATGTGGACATCAGAGCAACTCAATACATATATCGTGAATTAGCCAATGTTGTGATGTAACATGACTAATAGGTAAAAGAGTGTGGAAATTAATATAATGTAGGAGATCTTAGTTCAAAGTATTAGAGCAAATTATCTTAGAAATATAGTTAATAGTCAAAAGGGTAGTAAAACTAAAAGGTACTAATGCTGCCTTTTTAGAAAGGTGACTTCTACTTACTTTGTAAGACCATAAATAAGGCAAAACAAAGTAGATTGGAAAAATAAATGATATAGACATCTTTAGAAGGAAGTTAAGAGTAAATTCTAACAAAATTTATTTAGAAAAACTAGATATTGATACCCAAAGAGGGCCGGTTATGAACTAGGGTCGAAATCAGACCCTGAGGCACATATCTGAGTCTCGACAACGACTTTGGGGTTCTTTTACAAATCAAAGAGTGGAGTTTGATAGCAGATTGGATAAGGTTTCTATGAGCATTGGTTTTGGACAATTTGGAGTTGTTATGACTTTGTAAGAGCTTTACAAAGTCAAGATTGTTTTCAGATGACTTGGATTTTGTGAAATAAAATAGGGTTGATGTTTCTAGTAATTTCAAGTGTTTTGTAATAGATCTACAAGTGAAATTTTGTGGGTTAATGGTCATAGTTGTGCTTAACATGTGTTATGAATATTAGCTCGATCTAATGATTGAATTGAGGATTATTGAAGTTTAAGTGAGTTAAGGTTTGAGAAAATAGAATTTTAGGTCTAGTGAGGGTTTTTAAGATTTCTTGCAATCTTCTAGTTGGATTGGAGTGAAATTTGTGTGAGAGAATATTAGACTTGTTTTTTTATTTATATAAGAATTTTAAAATCAATCAAACAGTAAAAAAGAGAGATATTGGCTCTAGGAGATTGACATCAAGGTTGGAGAAGGAGGCCGGCCAATTCCCGAGCACATTTTTGAGGTTATCGTCTATTTGGTAATTCCGATCCTTTTCAATTTTTTTGTGCTTGTTTTCAACTTAATTTTTAAGAAGTATAAAAAATTTGAATTAAGTTCAACGGTTCATTCATTAGTTATTGAGGTTTAAATCTATTATAGAAATTACTAGGACTTGGTTAGGATTTGATTTAGAGTTAGGATTTGGTTAGGGTTTGATTTAGGATTAGGGTTTGGTTAGGATTTGGTTTAAGGTTTAGAATTAGGATTAGGATTTGGTTAAGATTTGGTTAGGATTTGGTTAGGGTTTGATTTAGGATTAGGATTTGGTTTAGGATTTAAGGTTTGATTAAGGTTTGATTTAGGATTAGGATTTGGTTAAGATTTGGTTTAGAATTTAGGGTTTGGTTTAGAATTGGTTAGGATTTGATTTAAGATTAAGATTTGGTTAGGATTTGATTTAGAATTAGGATTTGGTTAGGATTTGGTTAGAGTTTGATTTAGAATTAGGATTTGGTTTAGGGTTTAGAGTTTGGTTAGGGTTTGATTTAGAGATTAGGATTTGGTTTAGGATTTAAGGTTTGGTTAGGATTTGATTAGGATTTGATTTATAATTTAGGATTTTATTTAAGTTTGTTTAGGATTTAAGATTTAATTAGTTTTGGCCTAAAGTTTGAATGAAGTCTAATAAGATTTCAATTAGAATTAAATTAAGATTGAATTGAGATGTGTTTGAGATATATTTTTAATTATTCTAATATTTCTTTAAGATTTCTTATTTTTTCTTTGGAATTCTTTTGAGGTTTCTCTGAATTTGATTAAAGCTTGTTTAGCATTGTTAGTGTTCTATTAGAATTAAGATTTTGTTGTTGAAATTTCCATTCTACCTTCCACAGCCAGGTGCTCGGAGCATTCTCAAGCAAGACCTCACGTATTATGACACCGGTTTGTTAAATACATAAAAAATGAAGACAAATAAGTTATTTATTTAGGAGACAATACTATAATATACATCATAAAAAGACATGGTGTTATAAATATCAAACTAATAAATGGTGATAAGAAGTTCATACTGTCACGGATACAAAATACAGACAAGAAAACTAGACAAGAAGTTCAAGAAGAACTGGATTAATCAGATGAGTACAAGAACAACACCAAAAAGGTGAGCTAGAACTCCAAGAGATGTGTTGTCGAGACTGAAGAACCCTTAAGCCTCGACTCCTATATATACTACTGAATAGGAAGCTTCTCGAGCTACTTCCGCTAACTAGGACACTTCTCCAACAACTTCTACTAATTAGGAAACTTCTCGAGCAACTTCCTAGAATCTATCAGAATATTCTAGAACCTTCTAAAAATATTCTAGAACCTTCAAAGAGAATCTTTAGGGAATATTCTAAGAATCTTCTAGAACCTTCTAAAGGAATCTTTAGAGAATCTTTAGAGAATATTCTAGAAGAATATTCGAAGAATCTTCCAATGTATGTCCATGACATCACCTCCTCTTCTAGCTTCGAGGTCTCCGAGAAGCAATGTTGTTATCAGTCAATACCAACGCAAGAAAATGAAAATCTGTCGCATCACATCCGCTATGAATTCCAATTGTTGTTCGCGAGGCAAATGATTCATCGGCCCTTGGAGCCAACGGTAGTGACCAACACCTTCAACCTCTGACCAAGCGTGGACTTCTGTGTCTTCATTGTGGAACTATCCTCCAAACACACCTTCTGGCTGACCGTCGTAGGCAGGCTCGACCTCAAATACAATTACTAGCGATCTGTTGCTCGGTATCCTCCGACGTCGTCGTGGTGCAGGCGGTTCTTCATCTCGCGGTCGTCTTCGTGAGCTAGTCGCTTGAGATGACATAACAAGTGTAGTATCTTGACTATCCATATCTAAAGGCTAAAATGATGAGAGCAAACTATAGTTGCTAACAAAGTTCTACACTATCGAACTATGGGTTTTGGAGGTGCCCTCCTCCCTTTTTATGCTACTTGATGAGCAAGCTTCAGCAAGAAGCTATCGTTGAATCGGCTTAGGTTTATGAGGATATCGTTGATGAAATTCTTGTACCTTTTTTGGTGCATTGGCAAGATTTTCGGCACGCTCCTGTCAAGGACAAAGACTCGATGAGAGAAAATATACACAAAAAGGCTATCTCGATATAATAAGTCAAAATATAAACAAGTAGGTATATTAAAAGGAAACTGGAATGGCTATTGCCACAAGACAAGAAACTAAAGACTCTTGAATCTAGACTAGAAGCAAGAAAGGAGTTGACAAGAGTGAAGAGGGCTTCACTCTTGCCTCTATATATACTATCTAACTAGAAGCCACGTGGCGATGTTCTATAAGACCTCCAATATATGTTGACTTTCTAGGCCACATGCCTTTGCTTGCAAGGCAAGTTTTCTATGGATGGACCACGTAGTTAGCTTGTTCTTTAAGCTTCCAACATGCGTGGCACATGGCTAACTTGTTGACCAAGTTTCTAACCTAAAAGTCAACAATAGACTCCTATAAAGTCAAAGCAGCGTCTATGAAGCTTCTAAGAAGCTTCTCTAGAAGATATTACACAATTAACCTACTTTTACATACTTTTATCTATTCATATAGGTAATTATATGTATGTCCGTGACATTACCCCCCCTTCTAGGGACGAGTTCCACGAGGAGCGGTGATTATATATTGAGAAAATCTAATATGCGGCGAATTGTATTTGCTACATACTCTGATATTTGTTCTCTTCGAAGATAGTTGATGGGTCCTCTTAGCCATCGATAGTGTCCCATTCCAGGGCGAGAAGACCACCCTGTTATTTGATCACTGTTGAGGCCTTCATAACTTCCTTCAAATAATACATTTAAAAGACCATCAGGAGTCGTTCCTATCTCCAATAATATCACCAAACATCGAGAATCTCTTCCAAGGTCGTGATACCAAACGCGTTGTATCTCACCATCTATTCGAGGAAGAACATGTCGTTCTTGAGGGTCTTCATTTCGGTTGCGTCGTCTTGAAGGTTGTGACAATCGCAATGTCTCATCCGGTAAGTCAGCAAACGAAGGTTCTTGAGTTGAATCCGCTGGTTGTTGGCTCTCCATCTAATTAGCGTCACAAAATGTAAAGAAGTTACAAACAAGGATAGGAAATTGAATGTTATCTTGCCTCAATCTTGTCTCTTTTATAAGAGAGGTTTTCATCTTGGTTTTGATGGATGTCGTTGATGAAAAACTTTGACTTTAGCTGATGCATTTGCTAGATTCCTGGATGGCTCCCATGTGCGCTCACTAATATCATATCCGCACCAATGAACAAGATATTCCAGCTTATTTCGGCGCCGCCTTGAGTCTAATATCTCTTCCACCTCAAATTCTTCATTATTATCTACTTCTATAGGAGGCGGTGGCATTTGTCTTCTTCCTTGTATATCCACTGTCTTATATGGTTCAAGAAGAGACACGTGGAATACAGGATGGATCTTCATTGACTCCGGTAGATGTAACCGATATGCAACTGGGTTGATCTGTTCAGAAACAGAAAAGGGGCCAAGCCTACGATAGTCCAATTTGTCACAAGGTCGAGTGGTCTTGATATTGCGACGAAGTAGCCATACCTTATCACCCACGTTGAGTTGTGGTTGCTCTTTACGATATACATCTGCATTTATCTTTTATCGTTCTTGAGCTTTCTTCAACTGCGCCTTCATTATTGCATGTAACTCTGACAACCAATTTGCCATATCTTCTGCTGCAGGATTATCAACTTTTAAAAAATCAAAAGTATCAAGTCGTGGATGATAGCCATAATTGGCAAAGAAAGGTGTTTGTTGCGTGGAAGAATGTACCGTATTATTATAAGCAAACTCTGCCAATGGCAGAAGGTTTGTCCAATCATCTTGTTGGTAGTTGATGGTACACCTTAAATACTGTTCCAAGACTTGGTTTACGCGCTCTGTTTGTCCATCAGTTTGAGGATGGAAAGCTGAAGATAGCTTTATGTCCACTTTTAAAATCTTGAAAAGAGTCCTCCAGAATCTCGACACAAATTGAATTCCCCTATCCGATATGATATCTTTAGGTAATCCATGATAGCGATAGATATTATCAATAAAAAGCTTAGCTGTTTCTTCACCTGTGATAGATTTTGTACATGGCATAAAATGTGCCATCTTGATGAAACGATCTACTATCACAAATATAGAATCATAAGATCTTGAGTTTAGAAGATCTGTGATGAAATCCATAGAAACAGAAGACCATGGTTGTTCTGGTAAAGGTAATGGCTGAAGAAGTCCGTAAGGTCGATGTCGAGGAATTTTTTATCTTGAACAAATATCACATGATTGTACAAAGTCTTTGACTGACTTCCACATTTGTGGCCACCAAAAATCTCTTGATATGAGTTCCAGAGTCTTATTATATCCAAAGTGCCCTGCTGCTGGAAAGTCATGACGTGCTTGAAGAACACGCAAACGTGCTTTTCCTTCTGGAACATATAGGCGTCCTTCAAAATATAATAGATTATTCTTGAACTCGAACTTAGAAGAATCATGAGACTTGGAAGAATTATTCTCGATATCATGAACAAGAGGGTCTGAGGACATACTGGACTGGATTTGCTTGAGAAAAGTTGAATCAACAGTCAATGTTGATTTCACTGCTCGGAGATGAAATTGCTCCAGTTTCAAGAGGACCGTTCTTTGTTGCTCAAAAGCTGCATCTCCTTCTTTTGGTGCAAAATAAGAACGTCTAGACAGGGCATCGGACAAACCTTGTTGTTTTCCTAGCCGATAAGTGATAATGAAGTCGAATCTTGACAAAGACATACTCCAACGAGCTTGACGACAATTCAACACGCGTACTGACATGAAATACTCGAGGTTCTTGTGATCTGTATACACAGTGACTGGACTAGAAGCACCTTCTAGATAATGAGGCCATTCTTGAAAGGAATCCACGATTACAAGAAGTTCTTTATCGTGGATCTCATAATTGATCTCGGCTGCTGAGAATTTTCTTGAATGAAAAGCTATTGGATGAAGTTTGTCATCTGTTCCCATTTGTGATAAAACTGCACCCAAGGCAAAATCCGATGCGTTTGTTTCCATAAAAAATGCCTTGGAAAAATCAACACGATATAAGACTGGTGCAGAGACAAACGATGTCTTCAAGGCTTCAAATGCTGCTTCCGCTTCTTGATTCCATTGGAATTTATCTTTACTAGTCAAGCGTGTAAGTGGAGCTGCAACTCGTGAGAAGTCTTTGATGAAGATCCAATAGTAATTGGCAAATCCCAAGAAACATTGGACATCTCTCACAGTCTTTGGGATCTTCCAATCCATGATTGTTTGGACTTTCTTAGAATCCATCATAAGACCATCATTTGAAATGATGTATCCTAAAAAGTCAACTTGAGTAGTGTGAAATACACACTTTTCCATCTTGGCGTACAATCCTGCATCTCTGAGTTTTTGTAATACTTGACGAACATGTATTTCATGTTCTTCAACATTCTTAGAATAAATCAGGATATCGTCTAGGTAGCAGACGACAAAATTGTCTAAGAATTCACGAAATACATCATTCATGAGATGTTGAAAAGCAGCTGGTGCATTCGTGAGTCCAAAAGGCATGACATTATATTCAAAATGCCCGTACCTGGTTCAAAACGCAGTCTTCCATTCATCTCCTTCTTTGATCCGTACTAGATTATATGCTCCTCTTAGATCTATTTTTGTATAGATCTTAGCTTGATTTAACTGGTCAAGGAGTCCTGATATCAAAGGTAATGGATACCTGTTCTTGATTGTGATCTTGTTGAGTCCTCGATAGTCAACACACATTCGTAAAGATCCATCTTTTTTCTTTACGAATAAAATTGGAGCTCCTGCTGGAGATTTTGAATGGCGTATGAAATTCTTCGCTAAATTCTCGTCAATATATGTCTTGAGTTCAGCCAACTCATCTTGCGATAAACTGTAAATTGGTCCAAATGGTGGCTGAGTTCCTTCCTTGAGATCGATTGAACAATCGTATGGGCGATGCTCAGGAAGAATATCTGCATTCTTTTTCTCAAAAACGTCTTGATAATCCTGATATTGACTTGGAATGCCACTTGAAGTCTTTACGCTTTCAGAAATAGGTGCAGCATAAATAGCAAAAGTTGATCTTTCTTTTGCTGCGTGTATAAATGCTTTTGCACCTATAGGTGTGAGTTTTACTATACTAGACTCATGGTTTTTTACTTGGTTAATAGAACTGTTACTAATGCTCTGAGGAAAATCAAGTTTACGAGAAATCCAATCTATTCGAGGATTATACTTTTCTAACCATGATAAGCCTAAAATTACTGGATTAGAGGGAGATCTAATTATATTAAAAATTACGCAACTACTATGACCATTTATTAATACATCTACAGGAAGTGTTTCGTGAGTTACATCTCCAGAAGACAACGGACGACCATCTATGACTTCTACGTGTACAGGTTTAGTTTTTTGTATTAATGATATTCTATGACATCTAGCAAATTCTTCATCTAAAAAACAAGATGAGGCTCCTGAATCTACCAAGGCAGAGGCTTTGTAATTATTAGGTCCTAAACGCACATCTATTATAAAACAAGGAGATGGTTTTGAGGAGAGGATAGGACCTTTATTAGAAGTTGTACACGATTCCAGCCGCACGGTCCCTATTGTAGCTGGACGTACTCGTTTTCCGACATACTGTCTTCTTTGACAGCCGTACTCCTCATTTTGTAGTTACGTCGCTTCTTTGGACAATGTTGAGCAGTGTGCTTAGGTTCTCCACAATATAAGCACAATCCTTCTTGTCGACGATGAGACTTTTCTTGCTCAGTAAGAGGTTTGAAACGTACCGCATCAATTTGCATATCCTCTACTTCCGAAGGTATGTGTTGAGGAGACGTCGGTGTTGCCATTGAATTGTAGTAACGTTGAGGCCCACTTGTACGACTCTCGGATCGAAATTCAAAAAGTCGATTGTCGCACTTCACAGCAAAGTCAATTGCTTGACTCAATGTTTGAGGATCAGGTAAATTAAGCATCAATTTCTTTACCTCATATTGTAATCCGTAGAGAAATTGACTCACAAGTGCGGCATCATCCCACTTGATATCAGTTGCAAGTTGTCGAAATTGCGAAGCATATAATGTTACTGATCGATTGCCTTGTCGCAAAATACGGATCTTGTTGGTTGCAACACGAATTGCATCATGTTCTCCAAACATGGATCGAAACTCTGCCAAAAAAGCCTCCAGATTATCCAATATTGGATCTCGTCGTTCAAGAAAAGATGAAAACCATGACAATGCTGAACTTGAAAGAAGTGTACCAATGAATCTTACTTGTGACCCTGGAGTTGGATAGCTCTGGGGTTGAAGTTCAATCACTAGTTGGACCTGATTGATGAATCCTCGAAACTTGGATCTGGTACCATCAAACTTCTCGGGCAAGGCAACTCTCGGTTCTCTAACACTCGAAGGGTGTTCCATTCTGGAAGAAGGGACATGATTTGGTGCAGATGTTGAAGCAGCCCCAATCATCTCTATATCTTCACTTCCTACCATTCTTGTTGCTCCTTGTGGTGGTAAATTGAGTTGATGCATCGCAAGCATTAACTCCCTCAATTGTTCTTGCATCTGTGCCATTGCACTCTTCATTTCAACAAGCTCTGCCATAGTAGCACTTAGAAAAGAGAAGATGTCTAACAACGCTCAAAACAAATAGAAGAGAGGAATTGATAACAAAGAAAATACTAAGAACAATATCAGTTTAAAAGAGGGTAATCCGCAACTTCTAATGCGCTTATGTCTTATCAAGAAAAAGGGGTAATCCACTCTTAATCAAGAAAAGACAAAGCTCTGATATTGTAAGTGTACTCTTGTCAATCTGTCAAGGACAAAGACTCGATGAGAGAAAATATACACAAAAAGGCTATCTCGATATAATAAGTCAAAATATAAACAAGTAGGTATATTAAAAGGAAACTGGAATGGCTATTGCCACAAGACAAGAAACTAAAGACTCTTGAATCTAGACTAGAAGCAAGAAAGGAGTTGACAAGAGTGAAGAGGGCTTCACTCTTGCCTCTATATATACTATCTAACTAGAAGCCACGTGGCGATGTTCTATAAGACCTCCAATATATGTTGACTTTCTAGGCCACATGCCTTTGCTTGCAAGGCAAGTTTTCTATGGATGGACCACGTAGTTAGCTTGTTCTTTAAGCTTCCAACATGCGTGGCACATGGCTAACTTGTTGACCAAGTTTCTAACCTAAAAGTCAACAATAGACTCCTATAAAGTCAAAGCAGCGTCTATGAAGCTTCTAAGAAGCTTCTCTAGAAGATATTACACAATTAACCTACTTTTACATACTTTTATCTATTCATATAGGTAATTATATGTATGTCCGTGACAGCTCCCACGTTCATTCATTGATGTCGTATCCACTCCAATGCACTAAATACTCCAATTTTCTCCTATTACGCCGTGAATCTAGTACCTTTTCCACCTCGTATTCCTCATGGTTTTCAATTTCGATACTTGGTGGCGGACTTTGTATTCTTTGGGGAAAAGCTGACTCTCGATAAGGTTCCAACAAAGACACATGAAAGACTGGATGTACCTTCATAGTAGCTGGTAACTCCAGACGATATGCCACCGGATTGATCTGCTTCTCGATAACAAATGGCCCTAATCTCCGATAGTCCAATTTGTCACATGGCCGCTTGGTCTTGATATTCCGTCGAAGAAGCCATACTTTACTTCCAACTTTAAAAGTAGGCGCCTCATTTCGATATTTATCTGCAGATGCCTTGTAACTCTCTTGGGCAGATTGCAATTGAAGCTTCAACGTCGCTTGAAGCTCCGATAGTTGCTTCACAAATCCTTCAGCTGCTGGGTTGTTATTTGCTGAAGAACTCAATAAATCGAGCTTGGGGTGGTATCCGTAGTTGGAGAAGAATGGTGTTTGTTGAGTTGATGCATGAAGAGTGTTGTTGTATGCGAACTCAGCAAGCGGTAGATATGCAGTCCAATCATCTTGTTGATAGTTGATGGTGCATCGTAAATATTGCTCCAAAACTTGATTCACCCGCTCCGTTTGACCGTCAGTTTGAGGATGAAAAGCCGAAGAGAGCTTAATATCCACCTTCAATATCTCAAAGAGGGACCTCCAAAACTTGGATACAAACTGAGTACCTCGATCCGACACGATATCATCTGGTAGGCCATGATAACGATATATGTTATCAAGAAAGAGTCTTGCGGTGTCTTCACTTGACGATGTTTTCTTGCAAGGCACGAAATGCGCCATCTTTGTAAATCGATCCACCACAACAAAGATGCTGTCAAATGAATTCGATGGCGGTAGGTCCGTAATGAAGTCCATAGAAACTGAAGACTATGGTCGGTGCGGAATAGGCAATGGCTGGAGAAGTCCATATGGACGATGTCGAGGGATCTGGGATCTTGAACAAACATCACAAGAAAGGACAAATTCCTTCACATCCTTCCACATTTGAGGCCACCAAAAATCTCGTGAAATGAGCTCCAAAGTCTTGTTGAATCCAAAATGTCCCGCAGTTGGAAAGTCGTGGCGAGATTGAAGTACTCGGAGTCGAGTTGGTCCTTTTGGGATATACAACCGCTCCTCAAAATACAGAAGATCTCCCTCCACCTTAAACTTGTCATTATCGACACGTTGTTTGATGTCAAGAGCTATAGAATCCTCAATGGTTGTAGTACGTACCTCGCTGAGGAAGCCGTCATCGATAGTTGCAACAGCAGCAAAAATCCTGAATTTTTCTGGTTTCAACAATGTTGTACATTGTTGATCAAACGCTGCTTCTCCAGCCTTTGGCGCAAGATACGATCTCCTCGATAATGCGTCAGATAATCCTTGCTGTTTTCCAGGGCGGTAGGTGATAATAAAGTCAAATCGTGATAGAGACATATTCCATCGAGCTTGACGACGATTCAAAATTCGAGCTGTCATGAAGTACTCCAAATTCTTGTGGTCCGTATAAACAGTCACTGGATGTGCAGCTCCTTCGAGGAAGTGACGCCACTCTTGGAAGGCATCCACTATAGCAAGCAACTCTTTGTCGTGGATCTCGTAGTTGATCTCAGCAGCAGAGAACTTTCGTGAATAGAATGCAACTGGGTGAAGCTTCTTGTCTATGCCCATCTGTGAAAGCACAGCTCCCAAAGCAAAATCTGAAGCATCGGTCTCTAAATAGAAAGCCTTTGCAAAGTCAGGGTGTACCAAGATTGGAGCCGTAGTGAATGCCGTCTTGAGATCTTGAAATGCTTTTGCTGCTTGTGATCCCCATTCGAGCTTGTCTTTGCTTGTTAGACGCGTGAGTGGTGCAGCAACTTGAGAATAATTCTTGATGAAGATCCGATAGAAGTTAGCAAATCCAAGAAAACACTGAACATCTCTAACCGTCTTCGGAACTTCCCAAGATATAATTGCTTCTACCTTTTTTGGATCCATCTTCAAGCCCTCTGTAGTCGCAATGAAGCCCAAAAATTCCATCTCATTCTGGTGAAATTGACACTTCTCCAACTTGGCGTAGAGTCCTCGTTTGCGTAGTTTTTCAAGAACCAAACAAACGTGCTTCTCATGTTCTTCTTCATTCTTGGAAAATATCAAAATATCATCTAGATAGATGACAACAAAGTCATCGAGGTACTCCCGAAAGATGTCGTTCATCATATGCTGAAAGACCGCTGGAGCATT
Organism: Physcomitrium patens; assembly: GCF_059467195.1. Classification (NCBI taxonomy): domain Eukaryota; kingdom Viridiplantae; phylum Streptophyta; class Bryopsida; order Funariales; family Funariaceae; genus Physcomitrium; species Physcomitrium patens. The sequence goes on from NC_143411.1 coordinate 12,705,863, forward strand.
GGTAAGACCAAAAGGCATGACATTGTACTCAAAATGGCCATACCTTGTACGAAAGGCTGTCTTCCATTCATCTCCTTCTTTGATTCGCACAAGGTTGTAGGCTCCTCTTAAATCAATTTTTGTAAAAATCCTTGCACGTCCAAGTTGATCTAAGAGGCCGGAGATCAAAGGTAAGGGATAGCGATTTTTCTTGGTCACCTTGTTGAGTCCTCGGTAGTCCACGCACATCCGCAGTGAACCATCCTTTTTCTTCACGAATAGGATTGGTGCTCCAGCTGGCGACTTTGAATGTCGAATAAAATTCTTGGCTAGATTCTCATCGATGTACTTTCGCAATTCTGCCAACTCCGTCTGCGATAGGTTGTATATTGGACCAAAAGGTGGTTGCGCTCCTTCCTCTAAGTCTATGGCGCAATCATATGGTCGATGTTCCGGCAGTATATCGGCGTTCTTCTTCTGAAACACGTCTTCAAAATCCCTATATTGCTCTGGTATATTCGATGTTGAGATATTCTCGCCGCTAGTTGGAGCTGCATAAATGACAAATGGTGCGCCTTCCTTGGACAATCTTAGGAACGCTCTCGCTCCAATAAACATGGATTTCTTCATGTAGGTTCTACCAACAGGTTTATTATTATTTTTTTCAGGAAATGTTATCCTTCGTAGCCTCCAATCAATGGACGGATTATGATCTTCTAACGAAGAAAGACCAAGGATAACAGGGCTTGATGGGGTTCTAATAATATTAAAAATAACGTGACTACTATGGTCCTTAAACACCACTTCTATAGGTTCTGATTCGTGGGTAACGTTGCCTGACAATAAGGGTCGTCCATCTATCACCTCTACGTGAACAGGTTTGGACTTTTGTACTAAACGGATCTTGTGGCGTTTAGCAAACTCTTCATCTAAAAAACAAGTAGATGCCCCCGAATCCAATAAAGCTAAAGTTTTTTGTTTTTGAGGGCCTAAAAACAAAGAAATTGTAAAACAACGGGCAGGTTGGACAGAGAAGGAGGAACCTGATTGTTGTCGTGATATTAGATTGTCCAGCCGCACGGTTCCTACTGTGGCTGGGCGTCGTCGTTTTCCGGAATCATCGCACTTCTAGTCTTGACAGGGTGCCAATTTTGCTTCTTTGGGCAATTTCCAACCTTGTGACCTTCTTCTCCACAGTACAAACATAACCCTTCCTCCATACGCCGTTTTTTCTCTGTTGGAGTAAAAGATTGGACACGCGCCATGTCGATTTGCATGTCTGTTGCCTCCGAATGTGAGTTTAAGCTATTTGCAGACATAGTCACGTCGTAACGAGTCATTTGGTGTCTTGGACGTTGGTCTTGGCGACGCTGGAATAGGCGATTGTCACACTTTACAGCTTGGCTAATAGCTTCGTTGAGCGTTTGAGGATCAGGAAGAGATAACAGCAAGTCCTTCACATCATCCTTCAAGCCCCAATAAAACTGACTCACCAACGCCTCTTCACCCCAATTAATGTCACTTGTCAATTGTCTGAAATCCGAGGCATAGACTGATGCAGAGCGTGTTCCTTGTCGTAGCGATCGGATCTTTGTTGTAGCCCATCGAACTTTATCATGCTCGCCAAATGCTTCTGCAAACGCCTCCAAGAACGTTTCAAAGTTGCTCAGGATTGGCGATCGCTTCTCGAACAAGGGAGTAAACCAAGACAGAGCTTGTGCTGTAAGTAAGGTTCCAACAAGCCCAACACGCGCTTCCTCCGTCGGATAACGTTCGGGCTGTAAAATTGTTATCAACCTGATTTGGTTGACAAAACCTCGAAACTTGGAACGAGTTCCATCAAACTTATCCGGAAGACTAACTCGAGGCTCCTTTCGTTGTAGGACTACTCGATCTTGTTGAAATGGAGGTAGAACTGCTTCTTCTGGTGCAGAAGTTTGAGGCTGATATGCTTTAGATGGCGCTATCCCAAATGCTCCATTGTTATGGAGTCCTACCATGACTCCTTCGATCTCTGTTGTCTTATGTGACAACGAGGCAAGAGCATTTATGATGGCGTCTAGTTTGGATTCCAAACTTTCAGCCATTTTAACGTCTTAACCTTCGGCTAACCTTCAGAAAGAAGAAAAAAGAGTTTTGGCAAGAGGACAATATTGGTTCAGAGGAGAGTACTCCGCAACCTCTAAAACGCCTTAAGACTCCAAGATGAGAGGTAATCCACTCTTTCCAAGAAGAATAAGGCTCCAATATTGAGAAAGAAGAGATATCAGTTTAGAGGAGGGTAATCCGCAACCTCTAAAACACTAGCACACCTTCAAGAAGAGGGGTAATCCACTCTCTAACAAGAAGGAACTAGCTCTGATACCAGTGAAAATGTAGTCTCGACAAACTGTCACGGATACAAAATACAGACAAGAAAACTAGACAAGAAGTTCCAGAAGAACTGGATTAATCAGATGAGTACAAGAACAACACCAGAAAGGTGAGCTAGAACTCCAAGAGATGTGTTGTCGAGACTGAAGAACCCTTCAGCCTCGATTCCTATATATACTACTGAATAGGAAGCTTCTCGAGCTACTTCCGCTAACTAGGACACTTCTCCAACAACTTCTACTAATTAGGAAACTTCTCGAGCAACTTCCTAGAATCTATCAGAATATTCTAGAACCTTCTAAAAATATTCTAGAACCTTCTAAGAGAATCTTTAGGAAATATTCTAAGAATCTTCTAGAACCTTCTAAAGGAATCTTTAGAAAATATTCTAGAAGAATATTCGAAGAATCTTTCAATGTATGTCCATGACACATACTTGATGTAATACATATACAAAGACTTTCTATGAATTTATTCTATGCTAAACAATTAAATAAGCCAAGAAGAAAAATCTTTATAAGAGTTGAAAAAACTGCACTTATGAATAAATTTTAATAACACAATTGCAACCTACAAATTAAATCTTGATTTATATAAATTATATACAACAATGTTTTTAAATAAGCCTTAAATTATAATTCTAGAAACAATACAATTTAATAAAGTTAATCTATAGCACCTAAGATTAAGATATAATAATCAACAAAGACTTAAAAAAATACAAACAATAGCAAAAAGAATTAATGAAATAAGACTAAACTATCTCAAAAACCTAAGATCCTTCTAATCTATAGATATATGAAGCCTCATCATAAAATAAGACAAAACAAATCAAAAAAAAAATTGAACAAAATTAAACAAAAGATGACATAAAAGACAAAACTGAGCAAACAAAAATTGAACAGAACAAAATTGAACAAAAAGATGCAAAACCAAATCTTATTAAGAAAAAGAATCCAAAGCCATACTTAACCAAATGTCCTAAAAGGCCTTGGCTAGTCTTATTTATACCTTGTCCTACCACCTTGCACTTTCTAGAATATTCATAGGTAGTAGGCTTCACCTAGATAATTGTCTTAAATTCTTTTTTAAAAAGGTTCTATGGTGGACTTTACTTAAATAATTGAACTAAACTCTTTCTAAAATATTCCACAATGGATCCTACTTTATCAACTAACCTAATCTCAATTCTAGAAACTTCCATGGTTCTAACTATCTATACAATTATCTTATCTATACCCTGTTATAGTTGATTCCCTTCCACTAATATAGAACATCCTCATTTTGTTCTCTATGGTATCTCCGAATTGTCTCTTACCAATAGGTGAAGTTATGTGTAGGTTCCCATATTGCATTATGAATAAGATAACCTTTCCAAAGAACTTTGTACTCAAGTTGTGAACATCAATTGTCACAATAAAATTAGTGATGCTCCAAAATGCTATCCACTTCATATTCTTGTTACTCATCAACTATAATTGGTAGTGGTCGTGGTGATTGGTGTCAATCCGAAAAGTACTTTGGCTTGGTATGAAATTCTTTCAATTGTGAAATATGGAAGATCAGATAGATCCAAATATGTAGTAGAAGCTTGAGGCAATATGCAATATCAAAAATCACTACAAAAATACAAAAAGGTCCAAGTCACAAAGGTTCTAGTTTATGGATTTGGGTTGATGTAACAAGTGGCAAGTTGGTGTTGGATAGTAACACTTAATCACTGTCTCGGAAGGTCTTCTGTTGCCAATGGTTATTTTCATACTGCTTCTATCGATTTTGTACAATAAAAAGGCAGTGCCATGCTTCTTGTAAGGCCATTGTAAGTTGTTGTATAAAGTCCTTTATTGTTGAATTGTTAATGTCAATGGAACGATGAAAAATTATTGCTATAATTGAATACTCATTGATATTAGAAAAACATGATGAATGGCTAGTACTTGCTTGAATATTATTATTGTAAGTAAACTCCAAAAGTGTCAAGTATTTATCCCAATCATTATGATGAACCACCACAAATGTCCACAACATATCCTCTGAGATTCAATTTGCATGCTCTATTTGTCCATTTGTTTAGAGATGGAAGGTTGTAGACATGGCAACTCATGTACCTAGTAGCTTAAATAAGGCTTACCAAAAACTTCTCGTGAAACATGGATCTTGATCTAAAATAATGACAGAAGGTAATCCATGGTGATGAGAGATGGTATCAAAGAAGACTTATGTAAGTATAAGGCTATTAATATTTGAATGTACCATGGCCAAATTAAGTTGTTTTGAAAGTCGATCTACAAAGATGGCAATCGTGATATAATTATGAGGTATTTACAATAAACACATAATGATATCCATAGTCACTTGCTCCCAATGTACCATAGATAGTGAAATTGGCTGCAATAGTTTAAGAGACACTATGTTGTGTGCTTTATTACGTTGACATGACTTGCAAGAATGTACTAAGGCTTGAACATCATGATCCAAATCTACCCAAAACCATATTCTCGAGATTTGTTCTAAAGTCTTCTCTCATCCTAAATGTCCAAATATTGGGATGTCATATCCTTCCTAAAATATGCACATCTAGAATTTAGCATTGTCAGATAGATAAACTTGCTTCTTGAAATAAAACAAGCCATTACTAAGAATGTAATCTTAATTTTGTATATTGCCTACTTTCAGCCAATCACTAACTATCTTAAAATAAGCATTTCAATCTGTAGCTTCTTTCCATTCTACTTCTTTGGTTAGATCTAAAATGATACTATTAATAGTAGTAATTTTTATTACATCTTTTGATTTATCCTGTAAGTCAAGTCTCCACAATAAACAGTCTGGCACAATATTTTGTTGCCCTTACATATACTTAAGCTAGATATCAAAAAGCTACAATAATTCTTCCAACCAATAATGCCGCAATTTCATATTTTTTAGATACAAATCATGTAGCGAGGATCCATGGTCAATCTAAACAACCATTGGCTTTTCCAATAGATAGTATTGCCACAACTTTATGGTATGTACAATCATTAATTGCTCTAAATCATAAGTAGAGTAATTGCACTTTGCCCTTCTGAGCTTGCGTGATTTATTTACTATAGGTTAAAGGTTCTTATCAAAATCTTCATGAAAGACCGCTCCAATAGCAAAGTCAAAAGCATCAATGTCAAGCATACAAGAAAAATTAAGATCATACAATTGTAATATTAAAGTAGAAATGAGTGCCTCCTTCAACTTATCAAAGGCATTATACTACTCTAGTTTCTATTTAAATGCAACACCTTTCTCCAATAGGTTTGTCAATGAGGAGGCAATGTGAGCAAATTATCAAACAAAATGGTGATAGTATTTAGCAAGGCCTAAAAATGAGCAAATTTTAGAAGCATTCTTGGAGGTTGGCCAATCTTCCACTGCTTTCACCTTATCTTGCTTTATATGCATGCCTTTGGAGGATACCACATGCTCCAAAAAAATGACTTTTAACTTCCAAAGTTCACATTTTGATTGCTTGCAATAGAAGCGACTATCTTGTAGTAAACGCATCACTTTTCGTATATATTACTCATGCTCTTCAAAGATTTTACTATATATAGAGATATCATCAATGAAGACTTGTACTTGTCCAAAAGGTCTCAAAACAATCTATTCATCTGACCAATGAAAGAAGCTGGAGTATTGATGAGGCTAAAGGATAAAATCAACCATTCAAAATATTCATACTGGATATAAAATGCCGTCTTTTCCACATTCTTTCTTGTAATAGGTATTTGTCAATAGCCACTCCAAAGATCCAATTTATTAAAGATGATTGCACCTTGAAGTTGGTCAAGAAGATCATCTACACATAGAAGTGGACATACATTTTTAATAGTCTGCTTATTGAAGCCTTGATAGTCGATGCAAATGCAAAGTCTACCATCTTTCTTAGATGCAAAGAGTACACGTGCTCTCTATGGTGATGTACTTTTTAAAATGAGGCCTTTTTTTAAAAGTTCGTCAAATGTCTTCTATAGTTCTTCAAGTTCTTTTGATGTTAGGTTATAAATTGATTGACTTTCTAGTTTGGCTCAATGCAATAGTTCTATTTGAAAAAATGTACCTTAATTAAGAGGTATGCTACTAGGTAGGTTTGTTGGAAAGACACCATGATATTCTCATATGAATTTCTTTGCTCGTTCTATCTCTTTGGCTATCTTTTCCATCACTAATGCAAGATTTGGAACCACCATATATATTGATTTCTCATATTGTATTTGCTTCTCTATAAAAATTGTCTTTACAAGTAAGTTTTTGATTATAGATTGTCACCTTCATTTGATGTAGAGGTGCAAAGAGTCACCTTACATCTTCCATCTTTGAAAGAGATTGTCTTTGCTATTTAATCAATTTACTTATTTTTCATCTCTAGCCATGGCATACCAAGGATAACATCATATCTCAGCTTTGTCACCTCAAATCTCTCTCTTAAGACATAAGCATTTATTAATCTCAAGATTTTTTCTTCACAAGTCTCATTCAATAAGTTTTCTTGGACATCTATAAGATATATACTTTCTCCTTACATTGCTTTAGTTTTAATTTGAAGCTGGTGGACAATTTTGGTTGAGATGCAATTTTCTATAAAGCCACAATCTACAAGCATTCGACATAGTTGTCTTTTTAGTAGTCCCATTTGATGCACTAGTTGATTCTTTTTATAGTTGTCCAATGCCATGCCATTTGCCTTTGAGAGACAGTTACTATTTCTAGTACTAATCATTGGCACCTTTATTAAGAAGCCCCATTTTCCTACTCTGACTCATTATCGACTAGATGAATTTTGAGATTGAGAATCTGCCTTATCTAGTTGGTGCTTGAATTTTAATATTTTAGATAACCTCCAATCTGATAGCATGGCTCTTAATAATAGAAACATAATTCTTTTTGCATTAATATTTGTCATCTTTGTGGTGTCAATGATCCTTGTAGGGCATCAATCTCCATTGGCATTGGTTGTTGTGCTATAGTATTAAATAGTGGCATAAAACTTCGTATTATAGGTTATATTCTAAGATTTCTAAAATCTATAGTATTGACCTTCTTGGCAATCCTAATTGCCTCTTCGAATATTTGTAGATGCCTTAGTTCTACCTCTTATTGGACCTCAAGTTATAAACCTGTAGGAATCGATCCATCATCTTTGCCTCCAAAACATTGTCAATTTGGAGACATAGAAACTTAAATCAAGAGACATAATCTCGCACTAACCTAACTTGTGAAAGATTTACCAATTGATCGCATGCTATCTTCTTCACATTGATGGACCAAAATTGATTCCTAAACTTAGTCTCAAACTCCTCCCAGTCACAAAATCCACCTTGTACTTCATAGCTTTGAATTAAATGTTGCCACCAAATGGCTGCAGCATCTCTCAAATACTTGGCTACAGATATAATTTCTTCAGTGGTATTTGCCGTAGATAGATAGAGATATTATTGCATGTTATAAAGCCATTTATATACATCTTCTTGTCTTCAAGTCCCAGAGTATGTACTAGGCTTACTCAATTTCAACCTAGCAAATATCAACTCTATTGTCTTCAAGGCTTCTATTTGTCCTTGCAAAGTAGCTATTTGACCAAAGAATTGTTGTATTTGAGCCTTCATCTAGGATTGTTCTACCATATCTCCTAAACTAAAATTTTTCCACTAGACTCTACTATTATAATGCCTTTTCACCTCTCCATTGATTTTTTAAAAGTAGCTCGTGGTAGCCTCAACATAGTACCATGTGTGACTATAATAATTGACCTTGGACTAGATGATGACTATTGACATGCTACCAAAAGTAAATAGTCTAATACTTGCTTTAATACGATTGAAACATAACCAAACTATCTAAAAAAAATCTAAGATCTTTCTAATCCACAGCAACATAAAGCATCATCACAAAATAAGACATAACAAACTTAAATAAAACTGAACAAAATTAAACAAAATAGGACATGAAAGACAAAATTGAGCAAATAGAAACTAAAAAAAATAGAATTTCACTAAGAAAAAGAGTCTGAAGTCATATCTAATCAAATATTCCAAAAGACCTTAGTCAGTCCTATTTATATCTTATCCTACCACCCTGGACTTTGTAGAATGTTTTTAGGTAGCGGATCCTACTTAGATAACGACCTTAAATTTCTTTTTTAGAAGGTTCTATGGTGGACTCCATCTAAATAACTGCCCTAAATTCTTTCTAGAATGTTCTATTATAAATCCTATCTAGTCTATTAACCTAACCCTAATTCCAGAAACTTCTATAGTTCTAATTATCTATACATTTATTTTATATATATCCTATTATAATTGACCTCTCTAATGAAAAAGAAATTATCTTATGTAAATCTTACATAAAAGATAAACAACATAAGGAGAAGTTTCATACATAAGGTACACAAAGAGCTATCCAATTATTAGAACTTGTACTTTTTGACATTTGTGGTCTGATTAGGTATGGCTTTGGACCCTTTTTCTTAATAAAATTTGATTTTGCATCATTTTATTCAATTTTGTTCAGCTTTATTCCGTTTTCATTTGCTCAATTTTGTCTTTCATGTTGTATTTTGTTTAATTTTTTCTAGTTTTGTTATGATCTATTTTGTCTTATTTTGTGATTAGGCTTTATGTTGCTGTGGATTAGAAGGGTCTTAGATTTTTGAGATAGTCTGGCCCTGTTTTAGCCATTCTTGCAATACTATCTTATTCAAAAAAAATTTTTTTTTAAGTGAAGCATTCTAAATTACAAATAACCTCTAAAATAGGAGTCCTATTAAATTTGTATAAGGTTCCAAAATATCATTTGAATTATGGTATAGACACCAATCAAATTTATATTATGTTAAAATATTTGGTTACAAAGTTCATGTATTCATTCTTAAAATAAAATAAAATAAAATAAAAAAATAAATTAGGGTCTCATTCACAAGAGGCTATTTTTCTAGGCTATAGTAAAGAATCTAAAACCTATAGACTAATAAATACACAAAATCATTGTGATAATGATGCCTATTTTACATTGCAATAATTATGTCTTAAACATAATCAGGCCTATTTTACATTATAAGATCCAAGTCTCCCTTTTAGTTCTCAATCAACAAGAATTAGTAAACCAACTACATGGTTGTAAGAGTCTATACAAGGAAGAAAAGAATATAAATGCCATTGTAATTGTCATTACAAAGTCCATCTTATTTTTGCCATCATATAAGTTCTAAAATCCATTTAAGAAATAATGGAAAAGGTTGACGCTCAAGAATAGAAAAATGCCATCAATGCTGAAATTACATCCTTATACAAGAAAAATACATGGCAAATGACAAATTTACCTTCTCATAAAAAACTAATTAGTTCGAAGTGGATTCTTAAAATAAAAACTCAAGCTGATGGAAGTATTGACAAGTACAAAGGAAGGCTAGTTACAAGAAGTTTCAACCAAGTTTAAAGCATTGATTATATAGAAACATTCTTCTTTATAGTCAAACTTAACTCCATCAAATTTCTTCTTAAGTTAACTGCTTAACATGATCTAAAATTGCATCAACTAGATGTTAAAATAATATTTTTAAGTATCTTTAAAAAAGAAGATATCTATCAAGGACATGAACAGGAAGATGATGTATAAACCAATGAAATCCATGTCAAAGAAAAAATGAAAAAATAAAAATAAGGAAGCTCGTATATTAAAAAGAAATTGGAATGGCTTATTGCCAAAGGACAAGAAAACTTGAGATTCTTGAAACTAGACTAGAAGCAAAAAAAGAGTTGACAAGAGTAAAGAGGGCTTCATTCTTGCCTCTATATATACTATCTAACTACGAGCTATGTGGCGATGTTCTATAGGACCTGTAATATGTGTTGACTTTGCAAGATACACGACTTAGCTTACAAGACAAGTTTTCTAAATGTGGGCTGCATAATTAGCTTGTTCTTCAAGCTATTAATATGTGTGATACATGGTTAACTTGTTGACCAAGTTTTTAATCTAAAAGTCAACAATAGACACCTATAAAGTCAAAACAACATCTATGAAGCTTCCAAGAAGCTATCTTAGAAGATATTATAGAATTAATTTATTTTTATCTATTTCTATCGACTTTTACCTATTTATATAAATAATTAGTGACTTACATGTATATGTTCGTGACATTATCTCTCCTTCTAGAAACAAGTTCTATGATGAGTGGTCATCATATATTGAAAGAATCTAGGATCCAATAAATTATATTCGCCACATACTTAGATCTTTATTTTCTTTGAAGATAATTGATAGGGCCTCTCAACCATCGATAGTGTTCTATACCAAGGTAAAAAGACCACCTTATTATTTGATCATTGTTGAGGCCTTCATAACTTCCTTCAAATAAAATATTTGAAATACCGTCAGGAGTTGTTCTTACTTCTAATAAAACTACCAAACATCAAAAGTCTATTCCAAGGTCGTGATATCAAATGCATTATATTTCGCCATCTATTTAAGAAAGAACATGTTGTTCTTGAGGGAGGATCTTCATCTTGATTGCATCATCTTCAAGATTGTGACAATTGCAATGTCTCATCCAAAAAATCAAAAATTGATGGCTCCTTAGTCGAATCTGCAAGTTATTAGTTCTGCATCTCCTCAGCATCACAAATACAAAGAAGCTACAAATAAGGATTGAAAGTAGAATTTAATTTTGTCTAGAACTTATTTCTTTTGAAGAAAAGATCTTCATCTTGATTTTGATGGATGTCATCAATGAAAAGCCTCCACTTTCTTTGCTATATTTTCAAGATTTTTTACTCACTCCCATGTGCGCTTCCTAATATTGTATCCATACTAATAAATAAGATATTCTAACTTATTTTGGTGCTATCTTGAGTCTAAGACTTCTTCTATTGCAAATTCTTTATTATTGTTCACTTCTATAAGAAGAGGTTATACTTGTCTTCTTCTTGGTATGTCCACTGTCATGTGTGGTTCAAGAAGAAATACATGGAATATTAGATGGATTTTCATTGACTATGGTAGGTATAAATGATATGTAATTGAATTTTTTTGTACAGAAATAAAAATTGGTCCAAGCCTAGGATAGTCCAACTTGTCACAAGAACAAATAAACTTGATATTGCGACAAAATAATCATATCTTGATTGGATTTTTTTTACAAGGGTGGTATCAAGAATCAATGTTGATTTCATTACTCGAAGATGAAAATGCTCTAGTTTCAAGAAAATCGTTCTTTATTGATCAAAAGATGCATCTCTTTCTTTTGGTATAAGATAAAAACGTCTAGAAAGGGCATCTGATAAACCTTGTTGTTTTTTGGATCAATATGTGAACTTGAAATCAAATCTTGATAAAGACATATTCCAACGAGCTTGGCAACAATTCAAAACAGGTGTTGACATGAAGTACTCAAGATTCTAATAGTTCATATACATGGTAACTGGATTGGAAGTGCCTTCTAGATGATGATGTCATTTTTGAAATGAATCCATGATTGCAAGAAGCTCTTTGTCATAGATTTCATAGTTAATCTCGATTGCTAAAAATTTTCTAGAATGAAAAGCTATTGGATGAAGTTTATCATCTGTTTTCATTTGTAATAATATGGCACCTAAAGCAAAGTCTGATGCATCTATTTCCATAAAAATTACCTTAGAAAAGTCAATGCAATACAAGATTGGCGCAAAAATAAAGAGTGAATTAAAAGCTTCAAAAGATGCTTCAGCTTCTTTACTCCACTCGAGTTTGTCTTTGCAAGTCAAATGTATAAGTGGAGCTGCAACTTGAGAGAAGTCTTTGATGAAGATCCGATAATAATTGGCAAAGCCCAAAAAATATTGGACATTTTCTACTGCTTTTGGAATCTCCCAATCTATAATAGTTTGAACTTTTTTAAGATCCATCATAAGTCCATTATTTGAAATGATGTATCCTAAGAAGTCGACTTGAATAGTATAGAATACACACTTTTTTATCTTAGCATAGAGTCCCACATCTCTTAATTTTTGTAACACATGACGAATATGAAGTTCATGTTCATTTGTATTTTTAGAATAGATTAAGATATTATCTAGATAATAAACAACAAAATTGTCCAAAAACTCTCAAAAAAAATCATTCATTAGATGTTGAAAAGGTACCAATGCATTTGTAAGTCCTAAAGGTATGACATTGGATTTAAAATGTCCATATCTAGTTTGAAATTTAGTCTTCCATTCATCTCTTTTTTTAATATATACTAGATTGTATGTTCTTTGTAGATCTATTTTTGTATAGATCTTAGCTTAATTCAGTTGATTAAGAAGTCTGGATATCAAAGATAGAGGATACCTATTCTTGACAGTGATTTTGTTGAGTCCTTAATAATCAATATACATCTATAATGGTCCATCTTTTTTCTTCACAAATAAGATTGGAGATCTTACTAGTCATTTAGAATGGTATATAAAATTCTTCGCTAGATTTTTTTTAATATATTCCATGAGTTCAGCCAATTCATTTTGTGATAAACTATATATTGGTCCAAATAGTGGTTGTGCTCCATCTTGAAGGACAATTGAGCAATCATAGCAACAATGTTCTAAAAAAGTGTCCACATTTTTCTTCTCAAATATGTCTTGAAGCTCTTGATATTGGCTTGGAATGCCACTTGAAGTCTTTGCATCATTAGAAATAGGTTTGGCGTAAATGACATAAGGTGATCCTTCTTTTGCAACATGCAAAATAATTCTCACATCTACAAACTCAAGTTTTATTGTGCTAGACTTATGACTTTCTACTGGATTAATTTCACTCTTAGTTGTACTTTTAGAGAAGTCAAGAGTATAAGAAATCCAATCTATACAAAGATTACACTTTTCTAACCATGATAAACCTAAAATGGTTGGATTAGAGGGAGATCTAATTATATTAAAGTTTATGCAACTACTATGACCATTTATTATTACAATATAGGAAGTATATTATGAGTAACATCTCTAAAAGACAAGAGATGACCATCTATGACTTTTATATGAACAAGTTTAGTTTTTTGTACTAATAATATTTTATGACTTTTAACAAATTTTATGTCTAAGAAGCAAGTTGAGGCTCTTGAATCTATCAAGGCAGAGGCTTTATAATTATTAGGTCCTAAATACACATTTACTATAAAACAAAGAGAGGATTCTTAGGAGAGGACAAGACCTTCATTAGAAATTGTATAAGATTTCAGCCACATGTCCCTATTATAGCTGGACAAATTTATTTTTTGATACATTGTCTTCTTTGACAGTTGTGATCTTCATTTTGTCATTTTGTCACTTCTTTAAATAATGTTGAGCAGTGTGTTTAGGTTCTTCACAATATAAGCACAATCCTTCTTCACAATGATGAGTCTTTTTTTGCTCAATAAGAGATTTAAAATGTACCACATCAATTTGCATATATTCTACTTCTGAATGTATGTGTTGAGGAGATATTAGTATTGCCATCAAATTGTAGTAATATTGAGGCCTACTTGTATGACTCTCAGATCAAAATTCAAAAAATCGATTGTTATACTTCACGACATAGTCAATTATTTGACTCAATGTTTGAGGATTAGATAAGTTGAGCATCAATTTCTTTACTTTATATTATAATCCATAGTAAAATTAGCTAATAAGTGCAGCATCATCCCACTTGATATCAGTTGCAAGTTGTCAAAATTGTGAAACGTATAATATTACAAATCAATTGTCTTCTTGTAAAATACGGATCTTATTGGTTGCAACACGAGTTGCATCATGTTCTCTATACATGGACCAAAATTTTGCCAAAAATACCTCCAGATTATCTAATATTGGATCTTATCATTCAAGAAAAGTTGAAAATGATGATAGTGCTGAACTTGAAAGAAGTGTAGCAATGAATCTAACTTGTGATTCTGAAAATGGATAGCTTTGAGGTTAAAGTTCAATCATAAGTTGTACCTGATTGATAAATCCTTGAAATTTGAATCTTGTACCATCAAACTTCTCAGGCAGGGCAATTCTTGGTTCTCTAACACTTGAAGGATGTTCTATCATGGATGGAGGGACATGATTTGGTACAGATGTTGAAGTAGCTCTAATCATCACTATATCCTCACTTCTTGACATTCTTATTGATTCTTGTGGTCGAAAGCTAAATTGATGCATCGCAAGCATTAATTCCTTCAATTGCTCTTGCATTTGTGTAATTGCACTCTTCATTACAAAAAGCTCTACCATAATAATACTCAAAAAAATATCTAATACTACTTAAGACAAGTAGAAGAAAGGACTTGAGAATAAAAAAATACTAAAAATAATATCAGTTTAGAAGAGGATAATTAGCAACTTCTAATAAGCTTATGTTTTATCATGAGAAAGAATTAATCCACTTTTAATCAAGACAAGATAAGGCTCTCATATTATAAGTGTACTCTTGTCAATTTGTCGAGGACATGAATTGGAAGATGATGCATAAACCGATGAAATCCATATCAAAGAAAAAAATGACAAAATAGAAATAAGAAAGTACATATATTAAAAAGAAACTAGAATGGCTTATTGCCAAAAAAAAAGAAAACTTGAGATTCTTGAAACTAGACTAGAAGCAAGAAATGAATTGACAAGAGCGAAGAGGCCTTTTTTCTTGTTTCTATATATACTATCTAACTAGGAGCTATGTGGTAATGTTCTATAGGACCTCTAATATGTGTTGACTTTGCAGAACACATGACTTAGCTTACAAGGCAAGTTTTCTACATGTGGGCCGCATAATTAGCTTGTTCTTCTAGCTATCAACATGCGTGGTACATAGTTAACTTATTGACCAAGTTTTTAACCTAAAAGTCAACAATGGACACCTATAAAGTCAAAGAAACGTCTATGAAGCTTCTAAAAAGCTCTCTTAGAAGATATTATAGAATTAACTTACTTTTATTTATTTCTATCGACTTCTACCTATTTATATAGGTAATTACTGGCTTACATGTGTATGTCTATGACAATATTTATATAACTATTCTAAAAGGATTATTGTCTTAAAAAATTGTTTAGAATATGGTATCAAAGATTAGATCAATACTTACTTCTTCATAAATATCAATGTCTAGAATCAAATTCAAATATTTACATCAAAGATAAAATGAAAAAAAATTTATCATAATTATACTTTATGTTGATGATTTTATTATTATTAATAATAATTTTTCTTAATTTAATAAGTAAAAAATATTCTACAATAAGAATTTGATATGTTAGATGAAAGAAAAATCCATTATAATCTAGGCAATGTCATTCTACAAAACAAAGAAAAAAGATGGATAATCTTCTATTATGCAAAATATTTAATAGATAAATTTCATGAATTCAGTATGTTGAATTCCAACTCATGAAGTATCTCAATTCAACTAGGAATTTGTTTAAGTAATGAAGATCACATTACTTCCCAAGATTACTTCTATTCTTAAGTTGTTGACAATTTAATGTATACCATTGTTAATTCTAGACCACATTGTACTTATACTATCAACAATTTAATTTAATATCTCTCCAAATTAGAATCTACACACATTCAAACTTTAAAAAGAACTATGAGATATATCAAAGGTACATGAAATTTTGGAATCAAATATCAATACTCATCTCAAGGTGATATTCTATATGGTTATTTTGATGCTGATAAGGTAGGTGATAAGGACATTTATTCCTCTACCTTTAGATTTTTTTTCTTACTAGTTGGAGGAGTTATCTCTTGGAGCAGCAAGAAACAACAATCTTTAGCTTTATCATCTACAGAATCAAAATACATGGCTTTAATAAAAGCCACAACTGAAACCATATGGTTAAAAAATTTATTATATGAACTTGGATTTCCTCAACATGCACCAGCCACCATATATTCAAATAGTCAAAGTACCATTGCTTTTAGTGAAAATTCCAAATATCACTCTAAAAGCAAACATGTAGATACACAATATCATTTTACTAAAGAAAAGATCCTTGCGAAGGAAATCAAACTGCAATATTTGCCAATTACACATATGACAGCAAATATATTTATAAAAAATCTTTCCAAGGGAAACATTTCCAATGCTTATCTCAAGTAGGCATGCATCAAATTCTTCTACATCCAAAAGAAGTTAATTGTTCTACCACTATTTGAGCCTTACTGGTTTATTTAAAATAATCAAAAATTACACAATTGGAGTGGGAGACAATCTAGGTTGGTACATGCCGCCGCCTTGCTGCGCAACTTGCAGTCACACCTACTGTAAAGCTTGTCACCGCAATAACTACTAAGGAACTCGTAGTTGCGCCTACTAAGGAGCCCGCTGCTGTCTTACTGCGGAGTTCATAGCAAAGTCTACCGCTCATGTTGCTGGCGGAATTGCCACCTAGCCTGTTACAAAGTTTACAGCCAAACTTCTACAATGATGTGTACCTTTGCACCTCTCCACAAGCTCACCGCAACTATCAATGGCCAACCTCCTCAATGGCACATGCCTTCGTGCCTTCACCGGTGGTATTCTTTGCTCTTCCACCCAAGCCTGCAACAATACTTGTATGGAGGGCCAACCACAGCACTGCAACAAACAAAACAACAAACACATCCAAATCAAGAGAAGACATCACATACCTTCATAGAATTGAAGAAGCAGTGAGAGAACTACAAGAGAACTCTCCAACATTGCCACATCAGAAAGAGATTGAAACTCTAAATTTCTCACATATATCTGTTCAAAAACAGATGACCTTCTGTTATGGATGAAATTTATTACACAAATGAAAACTAGTGTTTTGGTGGGAGTATTAGGAGAGATATTTAGTATAGTATACTAATCTATAGTATAGAATACTACCCATTAATTGTGAACTTAAACCAAGAGTTGTGACTCTTGATGTCACTCTTGCACACACACTATATTGTTTGAGAATTGATCATATTAATATGTAAAAAATGTTTCCAAGAGATGCACTGCAGCTTTCAGCTCCCGTACTTCTAGCAGTGGTCTCAACCGATGGTTTCGCTGTACCCTTCCAACCAAGACCTCCTAACAAGACATCAGAAGCAGCTGATGCTAAGGATCCACCACCAGCTTTGATTAAAATCTCTACTTGGTCAGATATCTTCCCACTGCTCTGCATTCAAATAGAGTTCCCTTCAGATAGGTTCAGATAGGTATTCAGAATAAAACTAGAGAAAGCTGATTCACCTGTTCATCATCAACTCCTTCGGGTGCATCCCAACCATCCATATGATCGGGCAACACCACGGCTTGTTGAGAAGTCGGTGGCGGTGGATTAGGGCCGGACCCTGTTGTATGTCGGCTCCCTTCTGAACCTCCTAGTCCAAGCAACTCCAAAACCTGCAAGAATCCATTCCATCATATGCATAGGAATAAGGAAACACGTCAATGTCAATTTAATACCGAACATATCATAATTTCAGCCTCAAAAGTACGAAACAATCTGTTACTGCCAAACCGATGACAGAAACCGGATAATTCACAGAAGCACATCACTTGGATGTGTTAGAATATTAGGATTATAGTGAAACGGACCTTCTCAGATTTCTCCTTCAAGGAAACCTGTGGAGATAGTGAATTTTCAACAATACAACTGGAATCCTCTTGGAATATCCCTACAACTCTCTGAAACACATCGTTTTCTGTCTCCTTGCCGCAGAATAGCTTCCACGATACACATAGCTTTAAAACGAGCCTGATACACAAGCCCCGTCAGTCTCCACTATGTTACACCACTAGCACTCAGCCCCAGTTCAGAAAAGACCATTCACCACCAAAAAAAAAAGAAAAAAGAAAAAAGAAAAGGCGATGAGAACTCTGCTAAAAAGCATGGTGGTATTAAAATTAAATTTCATGACAGCCAAATGCAGAAGAGATGTCAACCTACCATGCGTGTGCTTGCTATTGTGACTTCACGATCAAAACACTAACACATTCATTGGTGCACTCAAGCAAGGTTACTCTCTAAAAAGAGTCACAGAAGATAACATGACACACTGTAGCTGTAAAGTAACGCAGCGGCAGAAAGTAACCACACCGAATCAAACACGGACTAGTAACCTCAAGAGAAAGGGACACGACTACAGGTGTACTGAATAAACTGCGTTTTACTTGCGAAGCTTTGATCTGACACAGGAGGATTATCCTAGTCTTTAATAGTAGATTTCTAGCTTAAGGTTATGTCCCAACAATTACGGTTGATGTCTAGGTGCTATTGAGGTTTGATCAAGGGGGAGTCTGTCCAACACCCTCTCTTGTCCCCGACGGTCCTAGGCAAAGGTTTTCGCTATGGAATTTTTTTGACGACTTCATGCTCTGTGAGGGTTTCTAATCTAGAGGGGGCGCCTTTCTAATTCGAGGAAACGGCAGAAAAATTTGATGGCGCAGATGGGGGATGGTCGTAACTTTTCACTAGTGAACTTTTCAACTAGCAGCCGCAAATCCGTGCTTTTTCTATACCTTTTATTTAACTCATTGAGAGTTTCTTGAAAAAAATTCAGAGTCGGTCCTTGCTTGAGTGTACCAATGAATGTGTTAGTGTTTTCGAAGACATTTTCAACTACATTCATTGGTACATCAGTGCTATGCCGAAGATGAAGCTTTTTAGAGCTCGTAGTCACAAATATTATGCCGTTAGATGTGGATTCCATCTTGGAGTCTACAAATCTTGAGAGAAATGCAAAGTAGAGGTAACAGATTTCAGGAAGGCTAAGAATAAAGTAGGGTAGAAGTCGAAGAGTATGTTCTAGGTTAATGAATCCTTCTCTTCCTTTTATTTTTATTTATTTATTTATTTATTTATGCATGTATTTAATTTTGTCTGATTATATTGAATGTACTAACCATATTTAGTCTTTTCCTAAACTTTTCAAATAGAGAATGCCCCACTGGCTTTGTAAATATATCTGCTACATGTTCCAAAGTTGGCACATATTATAGGCTAATTTTGCCTTATTTAATTTTTTCTCTAGTGAAGTGATAATGTACTATAATGTGCCTTGTCTTGGGATTAACTTCCAAATTTGCTGCAATACTTATGCTTGCAGCATTGTCATAGTATATGATTGTTGGTCATTTGATTTTTAGATGTAAATCTTTGAGTATCATGGTTAGCCAAGTAGCTTCTTTAGATGCATTTGCTAGTACACAATATTTTGCTTTAGATGATAATAGATCCACCATCCGTTGTCTCTTAGATAATCATGATATAGATATATTTTCTACACTAAAGAAAAAATTGGTGGTGGATCATGCATGTTCCAAATCTCCTACCCAGTTAGAGTCGACATATTCAATGAGATGAGTGTGATTAGTTTTTCAATATAAAATTCCATAGTCTTGAGTGTTTTTGATATATTATTAGATTCTCTTCACCGCTAATGGGTGTATTTTCTAAGGACTTGCTATAAATTAGCTCATTATTCCTATAGCAAATTATATGTTGCAACATATATGAGACAAAGATAGATAATTTTTTACATGCTTTAATAAAATATTAAATACATTTCTTTCTCTCTTATATTATTTTTGAGTTTAATTTTCTTGTTTATAGAGGTTATTATTCAAGTACAATTTTTCATACTAAAGATTGCTAAAATATTCTATACTTAGGTCTTTTGTGACATAAAAAAATTTCTTTAATTTATATGTATTTTAACTTAAATAAAGTATAACTTTTCTTTAGGATAATTTAGACATTTTAAAATGATTATGTAATTTTTTCTTGAAGTTGCTCATATTTTTAGTACAATTTTCTATCATAAGAAGATCATCAATATATAACACAATGAAAATAATTTTTGTTTTCTAATGACCTTAAGTATAAATTATAATCTTATATGCCTTGTTGAAAATTCGCTTCTTTTAAGTACAAATCTATCTTTTCATACCATATTCTAGGTGCTTATCTTAATCCATATAGTATTTTTTGGAATTTGTAAATCATTTGTTCTTTTCCATGTATTTCAAATCCTTGTGGTTGAGTGGCATAAACTTTTTCTTTCAAATTTCTATATAGAAAAGTTTTTTTAATGTCTATATGACATAATTCGTAGTCTTTTTGAGCTGCTATTGATATAATTGCTCTATGGTCACCCATTTTATTACTGGCACAATTGTTTCTTTATAATCAATTCTTTCTTTTCATTCAAATTCTTGTGCCATCAGTTTGACTTTATGTTTTTGTAGACATAGTTGATTTTCTAGAAAGGAGATTCATTAGATTCTATTGTCAAGGACAAGAACTTGATAAAAGCAAATAAATAAGTGAGACTTTTTCAAAGAAGTATAAAAAAATAGAAATAAAGAAGTATGTATATAAAAAAAAAAATAAGAATGGCTATTGCCAATAGATAAGAAAATTAGATACTCTTAAAATTAGACTAAAAATAAGAAAAGAATCGACAAGAATAAAGAAGGCTTCACTCTTCCCTCTATATATACTATCTACCTAAAAACTATATAATAACATTCAATAGGACCTCCAAAATGTGTTGACTTTGCACAATACGTATCTTAATTTGCAAGGCAAGTTTTTTATATGGACACCATATAGTTAACTTATTTTACAAGCTATTAACATAATCGACACATTCTTAACTTATTCACTAAATTTCTAACCTATCAATCAATTATAAATACATATAAAGTCAAAATATCTATAAAGCTTTTAAGAAGCTTTTCTAAAAGATATTATAAAACTAATTAACTTTTATCTATTTTTATTTATTCATATCATCTAGATAATTATTATAATAAATATCTGTTTGTGACATTATTCCTCTTTCTAAGGACGAGTTCTATAAGGAGTGGTGATCACATGTTGATGAAGTCTAAAATACGGCAAATTGTATTTGTCACATATTCTGATCTTTGTTTCTTTCAAAGGTAGTTGATAAGTCCTCTTAGCCATCAATAATGTTCCATTCTAGGGTAGAAAATTCACCTTTTTATTTGATCATTGTTAAAACCTTTGTAACTTCTTTCAAACAAAATATTTGTAATACCATTAGAAATTGTTCCTACTTCTAATAAAATCACCAAATATCAAGATTCTCTCTCAAGTTGTGATACCAAATGCTTTGTATCTTACCATCTATTTGAAAAAAAAAAACATATCACTTTTGAAGGTCTTCATTTCTATTATGTCATTTTGAAAGCTAGGATAATTGTAATATCTCATTTAATAAGTTAGTAGATGATGGTTCTTGAGTTGAATTTGCTAGTTGTCGATTCATTGCCATAATTATATTGAGATTATAAACAAGAATAGAAAGTAGAATGCAATCTTTCCTAAATTTTGTTTCTTTATTAGCAAAGATTTGTTATTCTTTATCTTGGTTTTGATGGATATCATTGTTGAAAAGCTTTGACCTTCTTTATTATATTTATAAGATTTTTTTCTGGTTTTTATGTATATTTGCTAATATTATTTCTATACTAATGAATAAGATATTCCAACCTAAGTCAACACTACCTTAAGCTTAAGACTTATTCTATCTCAATGTCAAGGACATGAACTAAAAGAAGATGCATAAACTTAGAAAATCTATATAAAAAAAAAAAATGGCAAAATAGAAATAAAGTAATATGTATATTAAAAGAAAATTGGAGTGGCTATTGCCAAAAGACAAGGAAACTAAAGACTCTTAAATCTAGACTAGAAGCAAGAAAAGACTTGAGAAGAGTGAAGAAGGCTTCACTCTTGCTTTTGTACATACTATCTAACTAAAAGCTACGTGGCAATGTTCTATAGGATCTCTAATATGTGTTGACTTTGTACGACACATGCCTTAACTTATAAGGCAAGTTTTCTACATGTAGGCTATATGATTAGCTTGTTCTTTAAGCTACCAATATGTGTGGCACATAGCCAACTTGTTGATCATTTTTCTAATCTAAAAAGTCAATTAAAGATATCTATAAAGTCAAAGTAGTATCTATGAAGCTTCTGTAGAAGATATTGTTGAATTAACCTACTTTTATATATTATTATCTATATTATATAGATAATTATTGGTTCACATGTGTATGTTTGTGATATTATTCCCCTTTCTAGGGACAAGTTCCACAAGGAGCGATCTTCATATATTGAAAAAATCCAAGATGCGATGAATTCTATTTGCCGCATACTACGATCTTTATTCTCTTCAAAGATAGTTGATAGGCCCTCTCAGCCTTTGATAGTATTCCTTACTAGGACAAGAAGATCACCTTGTTATTTGATCTTTGTTGAGGCCTTTGTAACTTCTTTGAAATAAAATATTTGGAACATTGTGAAGAATTATTCCTACTTCTAATAAAATTATCAAACATGGAAAGTTTCTTTCAAGGTCGTGATATCAAACACATTGTAACTCGCCCTCTATTTGAGGAAAGACATGTTGTTCTTGATATTACGATGAAGCAACCATACCTTATCACCTACATTGAATTGTAGTTGTTCCTTTCAATAGGCATCCCTGTTAATCTTTTATTGTTCTTGAGCTTCTTTTTATTACACCTTCATTGTTGCATATAGCTCTGAGAAATAAATTGTCTAATCTTTTGCCATAGGATTATCAACTTTTGAAAAGTTAAAAGTATCAAGTCATAGATGGTAGCCATAATTAGCAAAAAAAAAGGTATTTATTACATAGAAGAATGCATTATATTATTATAAGCAAATTTTATCAATGACAAGACGGTTCTTCAATTGTCTTATTGATAATTGATCGTACACCTTAAGTATTACTCTTAAACTTGGTTTACATGCTGTCATGTTGTGGTTTGGCTACTATGTGAAAATAATGTGATTATGTATTTAATGTATAATTTACTTAATAACATGATGAAAGCCATGATATTGGATTACTTTATATGTATATGTCTATGATATTCAAATTTTTTATTATTACCCACTTCTATAAGAGACGATGGTATTTGGCTACTTTTCAAGGTATTCACTATCTTATATGGCTCTAAATGAGACATGTGAAATACAAGATGGATTTTCATAGACTCCAATAGATACAATCAATAAGTAATTAGATTTTTTTTTTAAATAGGAAATAGTCAATATCTATAATAATCCAACTTATTACAAGAACATATAGTTTTAATATTACGACAAAGTAACCATATCTTATCACCAACATAGAAATGAGGTTGTTCCTTATAATAGGCATCTACATTATTTTTTTGTTGTTCTTGAGCCTCTTTTAGTTGTACCTTCATTATTGTTTGTAGCTTAGATAAATAATTTTTTAAATCTTTTGCTACAAGATTAACAAATTTTAAAAAGTCAAAAATATTAAGTTATAGATAATAACCATAATAAAAATATATATATTTATTACATAGAAAAATATATTATATTATTATAAGCAAACTCTATCAATGGCAAAAAATTTGTCCAATCATCTTATTAGTAGTTGATGGTACACCTCAAATATTACTCCAAAACTTTATTTACATACTTTGTTTGTCCATCAATTTGATGATAGAAAGCCAAAGATAGTTTTATGTCCACCTTTAGGATCTTGAAAAGCATTCTCCAAAATCTTAATACAAACTGAGTTCTCCTATTTGATATATTATCTTTATGTAATCTATGATAGTGATAGATATTATCAAAGAAAAGCTTGGATATTATTTTACTTGTGATAGATTTTATACATGATACCAAATGTGCCATCTTCGTAAAAAAATCTACTTTTACAAATGTAGAATCATAAAAATGTAAGACTGGAAGATTTGTCATAAAATCCATAAAAATAGAAGACCATTATTTTTATAGAATTGATAATAGTTGAAGAAGTTTGTAAGATAAAAAATAAAAAGTTTATTATCTTGAGCAAACATCTTAGGATTGTACAAAATATTTGACCACCTTCTACATTTGGAGCCATCAAAAATCACTAGATATTAGCTCCAAAGTCTTATTATATCCAAAATTTTCTACTATTAGAAAGTCATGACAAACTTGAAGAACATGTAATTAAGTTTTATCTTTTGGAATATATAATTGCCTCTCAAAATATAGTAGATTGTTCTTGAATTCAAACTTAGAAGTATTATAAAATTATAAAGGATTTCTTTTAATATTATAAATAAGAGCATCAAAAGACATGTTTGATTAAACTTGCTTAATGAAAGTTGAATCAATAATTAGTGTTGATTTTATTGCTCAAAGATCAAGATGCTCTAGCTTCAAGAAAATTATCCATTGTTGATAAAAAGTGGCATTTCTTTTTTTTTGTACAAGGTAAGATCATTTAGAGAATGCATCTAACAATTTTTTTTTATTTTCTTGATTCATAAGTCATCTTTAATTTGAATCTTAACAAAGATATATTCTAGCAGATTTAAAAACAATTCAAAATATGTGTTGATATAAAATATTTAAGATTCTTACAATCCATATATAAAATGACTAGATTAAAATTTTCTTTTAGATAATAGTGCCATTCTTAAAAAAAAATCTATAATTACAATAAGTTCTTTATTGTAGATCTTATAGTTGATCTTAGTTGTTAAAAATTTTTTAGAATAAAAAGATACTAAGTGAAGTTTATTATATATTTCCATTTGTGACAATATAGCACTTAAAACAAAGTCTAATGTGTTTTTTTTGCATAAAAAATGGCTTAGAAAAGTCGACTCAATATAAGATTTGAAGTTTGTAGTTTACAAGTCAAAAATGTAATTAGAGTTGCAACTTAAAAAAAAGTCTTTGATAAAGATTTGATAGCAATTGATAAATTCCAAAATATTGAATATCTCTTATCATTTTTGAAATCTTTCAATCCATAATAGTTTGAAATTATTTAGGATCCATCACAACTCCAACATTTAAATTGATATATTTCAAGAAGTCAACTTGAATAGTGTAAAATTTATACTTTTCTATCTTAGCATAGAATCCTCCATCTTTTAGTTTTTGTAACACACAACTAATATGAAGTTCATATTCTTTTGTATTCTTAGAATTGATTAAGATGTCTTTTAGATAATAGACAATAAAATCTTCCAAAAACTCTCAAAAAACATCATTCATCAAATATTGAAAAGTTACTTGTGCATTTATAAGTCTAAAAGGTATGATATTATATTCAAAATATCCATATATGATTCAAAATGCAATCTTCCATTCATTTCCTTCTTTGATGCATATCAGATTGTATGCCCTTCATAAATCTATTTTTGTATAAATCTTAGTTTGATTCAATTAATCAAAAAATTTAGATATTAAAGATGGTAGGTAACTATTTTTTATAGTAATCTTCTTGAATCCTTGATAATCACTAATGATTCATCTTTTTTCTTTATAAATAAAATTAGAGCTCCTACTAGAGATTTAGATTAGCATATGAAGTTTTTGGCCAAATTCTCTTCAATATATTTTTTGAATTCAACCAACTCATTTTTTATGTTGATTAATTTGTATATATAACATTCTATTTAATTAACTACTTTCCTAGTTATATTTTAAAAAAATTCAAGACTACAAGAAATCTAATTTATTTAAGGATTGTATTTTTTTAATCACAACAAATTTAAAATAATTAGATTAAAAAATATATATATACTATTAAATACTATAAAACTACTATGACTATTAGTTACTATTTCTAAAAGAAATATTTTATAAATAATGTCTTTAGAAGACAATAGATGACCATCTATAATTTCTAAATGAACAGGTGTTGTTTTCTTTATTAAAAGTATATTATGTCTTTTAAAAAATTCTTCATCTAAAAAATAAATTGATGCACTTGAATCTAATAAAGTAGAGATTATATAATGTTTAGGTTCTAAACGAATATCTATTGTAAAACAAAGAGAAGCTTCCAGGAGAGAATAGGACCTTCATTAGGTGTTGAACCAAGTTTTAATTGCATAGTTCCTATTATAATTGGATAATTTTTTTTTAACATATTATCTTTTTTAATAGTTATACTTCTCATTTTATGATTGCATTGCTTCTTTGGACAATATTGAGTAGTATATTTTGGTTTTTCACAATATAAACATAATCTTTTTTGACGATGACAAGTTTTTTTTTGCTTAGTAAGAAGTTTAAAATATATCATATCAATTTGTATATTATTTACTTTTGAAGATATATGTTGAGAAGACATTGATATTGCCATTGAATTGTAACAACATTGATGCATATTTATGCAATTGTTGGACCAAAATTCAAAAAAATTACTGTCATACTTTACAGCAAAATCAATTACTTAACTGAATGTTTGAAGATGAAATAAACTTAGCATCAATTTTATTACTTCATATTGTAGTTCATAAAAAAATTGGCTAATGAGTGTAGCATCATCTTACTTGATATCAATCATAAATTATCAAAATTATGAAGCATATAATATTACAAATTAATTTTTTTATTGCAAAATGTGCATCTTATTTATTGCAATATTAATTGGATCATGTTTTCCATACATAGATCAAAACTTTGTTAAAAAAGCTTCCAAATTATTCAATATTGGATCACATTATTTTAAAAAAAAGTAAAAACTATGATAATGTAGATCAAAAAGTAGTATTTCAATAAACCTAACTTGTGATCTTAGAGTTGGATAACTTTAGAATTGAAGTTCAATTATTAGTTCTACTTGATTAATGAATCCTCAAAATTTTAATCTTATACTATCAAACTTCTAAGATAAGATAATTTTTGATTTTTTAACACTTGAATAGTATTCCACTATAGGAAAAGGGACATGATTTTGTGCAAGTATTGAAATGAATCCAATCATCTCTATATCTCTACTCTCTATCATTCTTATTCTTTTTTTTTGTAGTAAATTTATTTGATACATTGCAAGCATTAACTTCCTCAATTATTCTTACATTTGTGCTACTGTACTCTTCATTTTGACAAGCTCTCCTATAATAATACTTTAAAAAAAAATGTCTAATATTGCTCAAGATAAGTAAAAAAAAACTTGAAAATAAAAAAAATACTAAAAATAATATTAGTTTAGAAGAGGGTAATTTGTAACTTCTAACATCCTTATGTCTTATTAAGAAACAAGAGTAATCTACTCTTAATCAAAAAAGAACAAAGCTCTAATATTATAAGTGTATTCTCATCAATTTATCAGGAATGAAAATTTGATGAAAGCAAATAAATAAGTGAAACTTTTTCAAAGAAGTATGAAAAAATAAAAATAAAGAAGTATATATATTAAAAAAAACTAGAATGGCTATTGCTAAAAAATAAGAAATTTAGAGATTCTTAAAACTAGACTAGAAACAAAAAATGAATTGACAAGAGTGAAGAAGGCTTTATTCTTGCCTCTATATATACTATCTACTTAAGAGCTATGTGGCAACATTCTATAGGACCTCAAAAACGTGTTTACTTTGCACAATATGTATCTTAACTTGCAAAAAATGTTTTCTATATAGATACTATATAATCAGCTTGTTTTGCAAGCTATCAATATGTGTCACATGTGATTAATTTATTAACCAAGTTTTTAACCTATCAATTAATTATAAACACATGTTAAGTTAAAACAACAATTATAAAATTTCTAGAAATCTTCTTTAGAAGATATTATAAAATTAATTTATTTTTATTTATTTCTATCTATTCATATTATTTAAGTAATAATTATAATAAATACATGTCCATGACATTTATATGTCATTTTTTTATATAAATTTCATCTCATCTTTCATGGCTTATATCTAATCCAAATGTTATACTACTTCGTAATATGTTGATGGTTTTAGATTTATTAACATCGTTAATCTTATAAAATGATCTTGCATCCATTATGGTATTTTTTTTTGTTTGCCAATACACATAATCGTTGGTAATAAAAAAGTAGGAATATTCTTTAATTTTGGATTGTATGACTATTTTAATCAAGAAATATTATGGTTGATTTTTGTTATGGATCATTAATCAATTTGAATTTCTAGTATATAGCTAAATGTTGTCATGTTATTTTTCATTCTAAAATGATATACTTTTAATAGTAATCTTTTTTTTAGATGAGTTAAATATTTTATTTCTAGTGTTTTTTTGACTGATATTTTTATGTTCTCATATAAGGCTGAAATGTAATGATTTTGAAAAGTTTTAAGAATAGAACTTCCCTCAATTGAGATATTTTTTAGATTTTTTCTTGATGATTTAATATAATATTAGATAACCTCTATAGATTTGCTTCTAGTTAAGATGTTTATATTTTATTGTTTAGTATTCATATTAATTGGATTATTATTTGTTGATTTGTTGTATTCTAAAAAAAAAAAAAATCTTCAAATATGACATTCCTTGGAAGAATGATCTTCTCAAGGTGGTATAGATATATCCTATATCTTTTTGTTCATTTATCATAATTCATAAAATTTCTAATAATAGATTATTTAGTAAATAAGAGAGTTAATCAATATTCATATTCGTAGCATTGTTGTCTCATTTGTCAATATTTGATTTGGATGTAATCCACATTCTATCACTCTTTTTCTATTCATATTCAAAAGTCATCATATTTTGTGTTGATTGGTCATGGTTTGTCAAATTCCTTGATGGTTGCAATAATAATTTTGAGGTGGATCTACTACTAATAGCCATCTCCACTTCATTGTGGAATAATGGTAAAAAAGCTTTTTTATTAACATTCAACTTATATAATTAAGACTTTGCATTCTAATACCCCAATATCAATACTTGTTTTGGATGTGAATTTGTGATAGCCATGCAGTGATCTTTTCCAAAGATTAAGATATGATTATTATTATTATGTATATACTAACTAATCAATATCAGATTTTTTATTAAGCCAAGAATATAAAGCATACTTCTTATTTTTATTTCATTCTTAAAATCCTCTTTGCATTTTTCAAAGTGATTTCTATCATCCGCCATGGCTACTATCTATTGCTTTGGTGATCTTTCCAAACTAGTAAATATTTCATGATCACCTAAGAAGTGTCTTGAGGCTCCACTATTGATAATCTATTCTTTTTCTTTAAAAACCGCTTATAAAACATGCAATGCATTTTAAATCTCACTTTAGGTGGAAAAACTTTTTGTCAATATTAGATTTGCTTTATATTAATAATGATTCAAAATCATTGGCTTTGGTCCTTGACAATATCTAGTAATGTGGTCTGATTTGCTACATCAATGATATAGTAAAGTGGTTTTATATTTTCTTTGTTTTCTAATAAAAGGTTGAGGCTGAATAAAAGGTCAAGGTTGTATAGATGACCTTTGAAAATGATTTTTTGTATTATTTAGATTTTGGTAATCTGAAGCTGATTTTTTCCTCTTTTTTGGACTATTTCTTATTTTAAAAATAAAAGCTTCTTTATTTTGTCCTATTTTCAAATTCATTTCTAATTCTTTTATATATAATCTGTTTGCTAGATTTGCAAGAGAAAGAGTTACCTTTTTTTGTTTACAGCATCTTTACAAAAGTTTTGTACTTTGTTAGTAGATTTTTGAATATTTTGTGTACAATCACAATGAATATTGACAATTCATTGATTTCTCTCAGATTATTTAATAAATTGTGTACATGTTGCATAAATATAGAGATTAATATTTCTTTTATCATCTTGAGAGTCTTCCATTTATCCAAGGCTTTCATCACATTTCCAATCTTTTTTGTAGAATATACATTGGCAAGGATTTTTAAAGCAATTGCAAGATCAAAAATATTTAGGATATAGAGTTTTATTATTTTTATTAGCAAAAGATAGAAGTTCTATTAGCCAAGTTTTTAGAATGTGAAGGATTTTTTGTTCTAAAGTTATTAATGTTGTCTTTAAGTGGATGCCTTTGGTTGAAACTTCATTCAAAGCTTCATTTTGTTGATTTAATGACTTCTTTTTCTTTTATGTCATTTTCTTTGATATCATATTGTAACTTCACAATTAAAATACTAACACATTCATTGATACATTCAAGCAAGGTTATTATCTATAAAGAGTTACAAAAAGTCACATGATACATTGTAGCTATAAAATAATGCAGCAACAAAAAATAACCACATCAAATTATATACATATTATTAATTTTAAGAAAAAAAGATACTACTATAGGTGTATTGAATGAATTATGTTTTATTTATGAAGCTTTGATCTTATACAAGAAGATTATTCTAGTCTTTAATACTAGATATTTAGCTTAAGATTATATCTTGATAATTACATTTGATATTTGGATGCTATTGAGATTTGATTGAGGGGACATTTATCCAATAGCTACAACTTACTTTGAAGTGCATAATCAAATCTATCACCATCAACTTTGTTATAAAAACTAGATCAATATCATTTGTTACAAATAAAAATATACAAGAAACAAGAGAGAGGAGGTACTTCCAAGGTCTTCGTTATGTTTTAGGTGAACTACAGCTTTTGGTACATAAAATATGAGATATTCAATATTTATTTTTTTGGAAGGACTTCATTTTTTATCAAAATAAGATCTAATATATCTCTAAAATCTAGAAACTTATCTCTAGAGAGAGTTTTTGTGAAGATGTTTGCCGATATCTACTTTATAGAAGAATACTCCAAATCAATTTGTCTTTTTTCTATAAATTACCTAATAAAATAATATTTTATATTACAATATTTCATATAACCATGGTATGTTAGATTTCTTGGCAATAGCAATGACATTCTTATTATCTCCATAAATAAGGATCTTTTCTAGTTTAAGAATGTTATAATCCTTAAATATTTTAGAAAGCCGCAAAGTCTTCTTTGTTGCAATAGCTAAAGCTATATACCTTGTCTCTATTGAAAAAATAAAAATAAAAAAATTGCTTTTTATTTGATTAAATGATGATTGTATTACATAATATAAATACATAATCTTCTATTAAATGGCATGTCTTTATACAACCTACTCCATTTGTATCATTATATCCCATAAGTTGTAAATTTGTTTCTTTTCTTCTATAATGCAATACCAAATCTATTCTTAATTGCAAATAATGAAATATTTGTTTGATTTTTTTCTAATACAAAATATATGGATGTGCCATATAATGAAAAAAGTATTGACAAGTAAATGTAATATCATACCTTTTATTATTTATAAGATATAATAACAAACTTAAAGTCTTTTGATAAAGCTTTACATATTCTGATCTAAAAGTTTATTATTCTCATGCTTAAGAAGATGACCTCGTACCATTGATGTAGCAACTGCTTTTGCATCTTTCATTCTAAATTCTTCCAAATTTTAAAAAATGTACTTAGTTTGGCTCAAGTTAATAGTACTATTTTTCTTGTCTTGCAAAAAATCAATGCCAAGAAAATTACTAGATTCATAGAGATATTTCATCTTATAGCATTATTGCAATTTATCTTTATATTTTACAAGGATCTCAAAGTTATTGCCACCAATAAGTACATCATTGACATAGATAATTAGTACAAGGACTAACCCTTCAATGTATATTGTGTAAAAATAAGGATCTGATTTTTAGTACTCTCAACTAAGATTCAATAGAGATTTACTCAAACTATCATTCTATCAACATCTAAATTGCTTCAAACTATATAAAGTCTATAGCAATTGCAACAACTTGCCTTTTTATTTTGATAGAACTTCCAATCCTTTTAGATTTTTCATATAGATGTCTTCTTTTTTAAGTTTATCATTTAAATAAGCTGGAACAACATCAAATTGTAACATATTTTAATTAAAGATAAGAGCAATTGCAACAACTATGTGAATTGTTGCAAAGCAAGTAATTGGTACAAAAGTCTCTTGATAATTAAGATCCTTCACTTAAGTAAAATCATTTATAGTAAAGCATGCTTTAAAATACTCAATAGAGCCGCTATTAAGAAGTTTTCTCTTTAAAATCCATTTTAAAACTACAATCTTTTTGCTATTGTGTGAGCCCAAATTTCACCACTTCATGAAACTGATGCCACACAATAAGTTCAAGAGGTGGAATAGAAGAACTCCCAATTGTATAATTTCTAAGTTTATTTAAATCTTAATCTTAACAATTTAATTAACTTTAAGCCTTCCAAGCAATGGTTATTAATATAAATAAAAATAAAATAAAATAAAAGATTTAATAAAATTACTATGGTCTTCAAGGCTATTTACATGATTTCCACTTAAATCTCAATGGATTGTTCAAGATCATTTATATAAGTCTTAATTACTAACTTTTATGTGATTTTAAAAGTATATATAATTAGAATTTATAAATTATTATCTCTTAAATAATTGATGGTGAAAATACTTGATTAAATTATTACTATTAATCCATAGTAAAAATAAAAAAATCTTGAAAGTTGAATTAAAAATAAAAGTTAAAAATTAAAAATTAAAAATAAAAATAAAAGAAAAGAGAAGATTAAAGGTTGAAAGTTAAAAATTAAAAATAAAAATAAAAGAAAAGAGAAGATTAAAGGTTGAAAGTTAAAAAATAAAATTTGAAATTTGAAATTTGAAAGTTACGAATTACTATAAAAATAAAAGTAAAAGTGGGACTAAAGAGAGATAAAAAGGAACGCACCTTGATAATGTCTAAGAATTGAGGGCAGCAACCTCTTTCTATTCCAAAATTTGTCAAAATTTGTGATTAATTCCAAATTGAGTTATTTTTAGTTTTTTGATAAGTTAACTTGAAATTGCTCTTTTTTTAATAAATTTAAATTCAATTCATTACTTAAGCCGCAAAAAATGCTCCTTCAAAGTTGAGTGACTAAGACTTCCCTAGTAGGAGACCTCCCCCCACTTGAAAATTAGTCAAAAATTCAATTTACCTTCAAATTCAGTGAAATTTATGCCAACAAAAGCTTAGCTTAAAGGTAAACTTTTTCTTCAAATTTCACAATAATTCAATTAAAAGATGCTGAGAAATGCCTTTTCAAAGATGGGTGATCTAAAGTGCCAAGGCAGCCGACCCCTGCGCACTCAAAATTCCACAAAATTTTTTCCTTACTCCAAATCAAGCGATTCTTACCTTGTTAGAAAGCTAACACCAAAAGCTACAATCAAAAAAAAATCACATCAAAACTTAAAAAATTAAATGACTAATTGAAGGAGATCCAAAACTCTTCAATCTTTGGAATTTTTGGGAGGCCAAGGGAGCTATCTACTACAATAACCTATGTCTTAAAATCCAATGACCATCATTCACTACTCAAGATCCATGCATACAAAATCATAAATTTAAAATGAGATTAAAAATCAAAAACAAAATTAAGATTAGGATGTAGGGCCAAAATTTGGCATGACTTTGCTCTTCACCAAAAGAGGAGAGAGAGAGGGCTTGGAGAACCAAGCCACTCTTATATAATTGAGTGGTGGATTTTGGAAGGTCAGCCACATCTCCATCCTTGATTTTTAAGATCTTAATGTGGATCTGCAGCCTTCATTCATCCAAGAGCCAATTTTGTTAGCAAGGCTGATGGCTCTTGTAAGTAGTGAAGAAAGCATCTTTTGGTAAATCTAACTTTACCATTGTATCCAAAACAACATATTTTTCTTAAATCAACTACTTACATGCCTCAATCCATGGTCAATTGCAATTTTTATGAAAGTTTTTATCTACAAGAATCTTGGCAATTCTTGTAAAATCCTTCAAAATAAAAATTTCATTGCTCCACTTGTATTTTGAAAGAGAGGATGCTGATCTTGTTTTCTTCACTCCATGGGGTGAATTTGGTGCCACTATTGCATTAGAAAGGCTTCCATTAATTAGAAGAACCACTCTGTTGCTTGAATTGATTGAATTGGAGGAAATTTCAAAATTGTCATTGCTAAACTTCACTAAATTTTTTAAAAAATTGTAATTCTAAATCATTCTAAATCATGTGAAATGATTATAGGTGAACTCATAGGCTTTTAGTCAACCCTCATAGTAGTAACCAATAACCTCTAAATTATTAAAATTAACTAAGTTATTATTCTAATTTTCTAATTCTTATCACTTTGGTCCTAATTAATCTAACTTAAGGAATTAGGCTATATTTTATACCATCAAAAGTTGCAATCATAAAAATTCTATAAAACTAAAAAAAATTTCATATTAATCCTAATCCAATATGTTCAATCATCATAAATTAGGAAAATAATAAAAACTTAAATTTTAAAGCATAATTGAGAGTTCACATATTGGATAAAAATTAAAAAAAAAATCTATATACCATGATCTCTCAAAAAATTGAGTTCTTCTTTTATGGCATGACTCCGTTGTTTGTAAAAAAAGTAAATTCATAGCTTGTTCAACATTCTTTAGTTTTGCATATTTATTAATATAAATTACATCTATTATTTCAATCGATAAGTCATAATCTCTTCAAATAAAATTTTTGTCTTTTTTTCAAGGTGTGCAACGTATCTTACTACTACTTATAATATTTATTAGATCAAAGCCACCTATATAACAACATCTTGATAATAAAGCTTGAGTAGTTGCCTCCACTACTAATTGATGGAACTCTACTATTTCTATTGATATAGAGTTTGCTTCTCCTTCAATCATTTCTCTATCCAATTCATTATACAAATGTAATCTTGAAGCTTGAAGTTGAGATCTTTTTAATTTATTTGGATGTTAAAAATCTAATAAATCAAGATTATTTCCATGATCCATATCTTCTCCCATTTTTTCTTGAAGAGTTGGTGGCTCATCAAAAAACTCATCATTATTATCAAAAAAAATCAAATCTTGACTAAGAATCATCTCTTTTTTCTCAAGTAGGAAAATCTTGTATCTTTTTGCTACTTCTAAATATCTAACAAAAATATCCTTATTTGCCTTTGCATCAAGCTTTTGATATTTTTTTTTAGTATGTGATATCAAGTAGAAAAACCAAAACAATGAGCATTTTGAAGAAAAGTTTTTTTACCTTATAAAACTTCATGTCATATCTTACCATCAAATCTTACAAATGAAAGGCAATTACAAGTTTAAGTCACAAATTTTGCTACCAATTCCTGATATTGGCAATCTAATTGAACATCATCTAAAAATATTTGTATTCTTTCAAAACTAGTTCGTATCATACACTGTATTATGCCCAAAATTTCATGTGTATATATAAGAGTGATCATGTGCCAAATTCCTTCAACTTTGAAGTAAGAATCAAGCTTATTATTATACTTTGATCAATGAAACAAAAGATTATCTTTTTTCTAGTTCTTCTTTGTACCTCTACTTTTCAAGTCTTATAAGCAACATGTATTTTGTTCTCAATTTGAAGAAATATAAGGCAATAATAATAAGAATATTCATCAATCTTTATAATAAATTATTTAGGGCCACCAAAAATAGCTATATCAAAATAATCAAAGTCAAATAATATTATATTTAAAATATCATTGGCATACTTTTGTTTGTATAAAAAAGGCTAATTGTGGCTTGACAATAATGTATGATTCACATATAGATATTTTATCCTTCTTCTTTTTGATCTTTAATCTTTCAATTTTATTCATCTGTTTTGCCTCCCATATTATATGTATTAAAGTATATGCTAATATTTGATGCTATTCAATAAGTGTACAATCTAAAATAGATGAACTAAAAATTGTGGCAACTTCTTCAATTTTATAAGGTATAAAATAAGTTTTATTGACTAATGTTCTTTGTGTGAATAAGTCACTTGAAGGCAAAATCCAATTCATTTCATTAATATCCATATTAAATTTGCAACCTTTTTTTCATGAAATTGCAATTGATAATAAAATATCATGTACTTTAAGAATCTAGTGGACATCCTTTACAATCATATGAATGTATTTTCTTATAAGGTCTAAAATTGTGAGATGCATCTCATTTGAGCCTTGTGATTTACTAATGCCACCATTATAGCTTTGGAATTGAATATTCACATTTTAATTAAAATTGAGAAGCTTATTTTTATCTCCATAGATGTATACATTTATTATATTATCAATGCAAATATAATATTGTAATTGAAATAATAATAATAATAAAAATTAAATTAATGGTGCTTCTTAAATTTAAAAAAAATAATAATAATTCTAACATTTATTACATTATTATTATTTTTTTAAAAAAAATTGCATCACCTCACCAATGTTCCTTCTGTCTACAAATCCTACAAGTACTTCTAGACTTATTAATCTTAGGCTTCTATTTTTGTTGTAGATGGTGCTTCTTTAAGACTTATTTTTTTTTTTGCATATATTATTAAAGTAAAAAATGGAGAATTAATCTTCACCTTTTTTTGCATCTCTTCCTCAAAAAGAATAGACCATATTACTTTTTTCATGATCTCTTCTCTTTTCTTCAATGTAATTGACTTAA
Organism: Physcomitrium patens; assembly: GCF_059467195.1. Classification (NCBI taxonomy): domain Eukaryota; kingdom Viridiplantae; phylum Streptophyta; class Bryopsida; order Funariales; family Funariaceae; genus Physcomitrium; species Physcomitrium patens. Next base: position 12,742,523 of record NC_143411.1, read on the forward strand.
CAAATCAATTCTAAAATTTTGGTAATGTAGTAAGTATAAAAAATGCCATGATTTGTTTATACATTTCACCACCAACTTCAATATATTAATCTCTAAAATCAAAAATCTCTCCAAAAAAAATGTCTATAGATTTTTTGTCCATATATTAAAGATTATATAATTTCTTCATTAAAAATATCTCACAAATAACTTCCAAGGGCTTATGGATCTTAGCCAATATATCTTAAATTTCTTTTGTAATGTTGTATTTCTATATATGAATTAATTACAAAGACTTAATATTGAGTGCAATCAATGCTTGTGCTTATACTTTGCTTGATTCATATTTTAATTTTTCATTAATATTCATGGAACATTTTAATGTTCTATCTATATACATGTAGAACTTATGAATACACATCAAATACTCCATCACAAACATCCATGTGCTATAGTTTTTTTCATCTAATCAATCAATACAATGGTCCATTAAAGAGGATACTATTACTATGTACAATCAATGCAATAGCAATAAATAACTATAAGAAAATAATCAACAAATATTCTATAAAATAAAATATTAGAAAGTAGTAGTACCAAGCTATGTTGAAGTAAAAGTAACTTGTATTCAATACCAATAGTAAATAGGATTTAATTAAATAAAAGACAATAGCATCAAAATCTAATAGCAGCATTGAGGCTGTAACACTCTTGAGTGCTCTTTGGCTTTGACAACAAATCATTTGTAAAAAGTCTTCATTCAAAATTTTCATTTGTAGAATTCATCTAAGTTTTTCATTTAAATTTTTGCTTAATAAATTTCATCCATGGCTCTTGTTCATCCAAGGCTTTAATATCATCTTATAAAAATTGAATCAATATCATTTATTATTAATAAGAAAGTGTAGAAAACAAGAAAAGGTGGCGCTTTTGAATTCTTTGTTATGTACTAGATAAGTCACAGCTTTTTGTACAAAAAATATAAAATATTCAACATAGTTTAGCAGCAGCTATCAAAAAAAATTGAATTATATCTTTAATAGGTTGTAGCTGTATACTTCTTGAAGTGGTTATTACTTCAACCAATCAATCTTATATCATTGGCATCTCTTCATGACATAAGAAACTTCTTCTTGTGCTTTTAATCTTGCTATTGTGAGATTCAAAAGTTTCATTTAAATTCAAAAAGTATATTAATACTTAAAAATCTAATAAATTTTACTTACTTTATCTATTAGTCAAGTATCTTCTTAAATTAGATTTTTTATGAAGCCAATCACAAAATTACAAGCATCTAAGAATAAAGCTTTAAAATTTTGCTCTAAATGATTGCTTGTAAAATTATCATATAAGTACATGGTTGTCAATCAATAAGGCATCAATGTATAACATATTCAAGGTATGAGACATAAGTAGATATTAGACATAAGCACATATGTCTTAAGAACCAACTAAGTAGCATTTCATCTTAGGATTTTCTTTTTTTTTTTCTTTTTTTTTTTTTGTTATTTACTTAGATATTATACTGGTTGTCAAAGTTTGTTATTTATTTATAGAGATTGAACTTTATATGAGTATAATATCTAGTCAAGTTCTAACAAGAAGACCTGGTTGGAATTTTGTAGAAATACTAGAAAAGACCTAGTATTTGTAAGATCTAGCTTTTATTGAGGTTTAGATTGGCAATGTAGTACATGTTTGACAATGAGTATAATGTATGGTGGAGATAGTTTGATTAGTAGAATCTTTGAAAGAATAAGATTAACTAAGAATTGAGAAGGAATAGGTAGTAAGACATGATACCAAGCTTTTTCTAAATTGAGAAGATACGTATATTAGTGAGTTGAATTGTTGAGATATTTTTTGTAATCTATTCTTGATTCAAGACAATATAGAGGTATTCTTGATCTTATCAATATAATTTTTGTATTTCACTTTTGGATTAGTCTATTTATATTGTTTTGCTATTGATAAGAATCTTTCTAATTTCTTTATATTTTTTATTTATCAACTTCCTTTTTTTAATAATACAAGTATTTTTTTTTCTAAATTTTTGTTCTAATTTATAATTTTTATAATTTTACTAATTTTTTTACTTATTATATTTGTTTTGTTTAAAAAATAAGTGAATTGTTTCACTTTTAAAAAAATATTGTCATATTTTCAATACTCTAGACTATTTATTTTTTAATTAATATTTTATTTATTAATATTTATTTTTTTTAAGATAATAAATTAATTATATTTTTAGAAATTTTTGTTTGGTATTAGACATTGCAAATTATACTTTTTCAATTTGATTTGTGAGATTTTTGATATTGTCTATTTTAATACTAGATCAATATAGGTAGAAGAAATATAAATTATAGATGTTTCACTTAGAAAAATTAAAATTAGTTTTGTAATTGTTTTAATTCTTTATAAGCTTTTTAATATATTTTTAATAAAAATAATACATAAAAAAAAATTAATTATGTAAGAACTATTGTTATATCTAAGAAATAATTTTATAATAGAATTTAATATTTATTTCAAAATATTATGTAAATGTCAGGAATATGTACAAACAAACCAACTCCATAAATGAATCCTAAAGGGTTGGCTAATACAAATATAAAGAAATCAAAGATCATTATGATAGAGAAGTTTGATAGAACAAAATAAAAAATAAAATCTAAAGATTTTTACAAGCCAAGCTCTTCTTATGATTATATCCTCGTTGATACAATGATGGTACCACTCAAGTAGGATTTTTACAGAAATTTCTATCTAGAAGTATTTTTTTTAAAAAAAAATTACACCTTTGATGAACAAGATTTAATAACTTTTGAATATTTTCAACTCAATTTTAAAAGATTTTAGAGTAAATTTATATAGCACTACCAAAAAAAAATACAAAAAAAATACAAAACTTCAATCTTTGTAAAAGAAATTACATTAAATTTATATTTGTATTGTTGAATTTGAAAAACTTGATTGTAACATGAATTAAAACAATAAGACTCTTAATAATTGATTTTGAAATGGCTTAAAAGGTAATATTATAGATTTATTGTAAGCAATGCCTATAGTAGATTTATTATATAATTTATTACTTAATAATTATATATAATAATCAAATCTTAAAAAGGTGCAAAAAGTATTTTGTCTTTGGTTAAGATTATGTTGTATTTACATTTGTTTACTTCTACAATATTTTTTTAGTTGTAGTAGTCTTATCATAATTATGTAACTTTACAATAATTCTTAAATTAACATTTATTCTCAATGCATTTATTACTAGTATATTTAATGATTTATATAAAGACATGTGATGTAAAGTATCTTTAGTATTGTATTATGTGTGCTAAATATTAAAGATATAAAACAACTACATCAATAATAATTCTACCCAATTACTCAATAAAAAATATTATCTACATATTACCAAAAGCTACAAAAAAAAAAAAAAAAAAAAAAAAAAAAAAAAAAGATTAATTAGATAAAAACAACAACTTTTAGACAAACTATTAGACATTCTCTATAATGAGAATCACCTAATTGAAGTGGATTCTATTATTAAAATAAAAATATCAAATATCATTGCAATTGATTAATGAAGGAATAAAATAGATTACTATTTATTTATTTTCATTAAGCAACAATATGGCCAAAGTCTTAATATCCCCTATAACTTAATAATAATAATAATAAAAGAGGTTGTACTATTGTATATAATGAAGAAATTCAGCAACTACACAAGACATTTCAACCTATGCTTTTGTTTCTCTAACTCTACAAGAGGGTGTGAGGAAGGAGTGCAAGTATAACAAATGTCTATATTAACGTAGAGTCCAAGTTGCGGTTCATGAGATATGATCCCGACTTGGGTCGATGCGAGTTCGTTCATAATGCGTCTGTCGGACACACCTGAACCGAGGACGACATCTTGGGTAACATCCTCAGGCTCGGAATCTCATCAATTGAAGGGGAAGAAAGCTCGTTTCCCTTGGAGGCGGTAGCCCTTATCACAGTCTTAGGCGTTTTGGTTCTCGCAATGCCCGCCTTATTATTTCTCGTGTAGCTCCTCCATTGGTACACACGTGAGATTGTCTCAATCTTCGTCCCAGTCATAAAAAAATTCAGCTTATTTTGCTTACCAGCTATCTTCGTTCTAATTCTAATCAGGTTAGGAACCAAGTTCGTCGAGTACTATCCAAAACCTTTCCTGATTTTCTTGTCGATCTCATTTTGCATGGGTATCGTCGGATCTATTAAAATTCTTCGTAAAGACAGTTAAGACGTCGATCTCATAGTCTTAATCCTGAAGATGAACTCCCAAACCCTCAAGAAGAACCTGTTCCTTCTGATGCTCTGCCCTATTTCAGTTTTACTAATGATCCTAGTATAGGCCCGATCACCCCCTTCGCCGTGTATGCTTCCTTCAACGGCAAAGTTTCAACAGATATGGACGTTATTAAGCATTCAGAGGATGGGTGCAGACAGATGGATGAGAATTCATGCTGCCAATTCAAACAAGCTGCGTAGGGCGTATGTTGACTGGATACCCTCCATTTAGACTCTAAGTTCTTGGATTTTTCTGAGTTGGAACTGTCCTCCAGCTGCTTACGTGTTTCGTTATTTGGAGATTTTAGAGTTCGAACTCGTCTGGATTTGCAATTCCAGTGTTCGCGGGATTCAAGGTGTTAGTTGTCGCAATGAAACTCCAACAGTACCTGGGTAGCAGCCAGATCTCCCAGTGGTATTTTGCTCCTCAAGGCTCTCCACAACTATCACAAAGCGCTCATTGAGGTGTCCTTCAATCCACATCCATTCAACAAATGCCAAAGTTGTGATGCAAGATCTTACAGCAGTTTCATTTATTAATTTACAGTGTGTGATTGACTTGATTATTGACATGGTGTCGTGACAGGAATGCCCTCGGAACACCTTTCGGCATAATATGCATGTCTAGCAGCATAGTGGTTGAATTGTTGCAATTAGTGCGATACTTGACAAAATGGACAGCGAAGAGGAGCCAAAATGGAATTGGTGTATTTGGAAAGTTTCGAGCTGCTTGCACCAGGCTGCACCACCTAGTCAAGCCTTTTAATCGTAACAATCTTGCGCTGCATTTTGCTGTAATATCAGGAGAAAATTTTTGGAACTCAGCAGAGATTTCACATGATTTTATGTAAAGACATGGTCAGCTAGATACCTTTGTCCAAGCCCAAGTTCAACTAGTTGGTTGTATGCTACTTGTCCTCTCATTGATACCACCCATGATGGTACGCATTTTCAATGGGTCTCTTTTTGTATTCGTCAGTGTTTAGCAAAGCAAATTATGACCTCCAAGTATTCCTTCATAGATCTTTCTTTGTGTTAATTATCTTTCTTCTGTGATGTTTTGTTGGATGGAAGCAACCATAATCTTATATTTTGAAGTCATTTATTTCTTTGGTACAAGTTATTATAATGGTGTTATAGCAATTGCTTCTGTGGTGTATAAAAATATTTTTTATGGTTTATTGTGGGATTATACTATAGAGACAGTGATGCAAACAACATATTTGTGTTAATAGACAAGGATGCGGAAGTATTTTAACAAGAAGAATTTCACAATGCATATTTGCATCTTGTACCATTATCACAAACAAATCAAGCTATTTAGATGGTTGTTGTTTAATACATATATGATAAACCATATAATGGTTATATTGATAATTAAACAATAATGTTGAAGCAATGGTTGTTAATACCTTATATTTGTTGATAGTGTGTAAGTCATCAAATTGACGCACTGCTGATTTTAAGTATAAAAAATGCAATTAGAGAATTAAAAACCACAATCGTTAAGGAAGTGGGTGTAAGAAACTCAAAATTAACTACAAGTAGTGTAATTGGAAATATAGTCTTATTGTTAGAATTTAAGTATCAAGCTTTGGATTTAGGAAGGAGCTTGAGGGAGCAATCCACATCGGAAGCTTAGGTTTTTGAGTTTATGGGGTTTGGAGGCACAAAATCAAATTCAAGATGGTAAAGTTTTAGTTCCTAAAGGATTCAAATTAATAAGGACAAGGTAGTCAAGGAGGTCTTACTGTCCCTGTTGGTTCAGCCCGCACTTAGTCATGAATCTTAGTATAACAGAGATTACTTACCAGCCACATTGCATCCAATGTAAGCATCGAGAACCGTCGAAAGCAGGCAAATCCGTTTCCTTTGAGGAAGGGCCAGTCCAGGAGGGGTCCGGCTGCCTCAACGGCTCTCAATTTTTTCTCATGCTCGGTTAGTGGGGGCTCCGTAGGCTGCAGTGTGTGGCGGTCCTAAGTTCCTCGGTTGTGTAGCAGCGGCGAAAGGGGTTTGTATTGTGTGCCGGCAGCTACGTTCTCACAGCAACTCCTGTTCCTTAATCCGGTTGGCAGTGGTGTAGGCGATTTGCGGTGTCTACTCATTGAATCTGTCGGCCGCTACGGTGGTGCGTCGACGCTAGTCTTGTGTTATTCTCCATTTGTGCGTCTGCGGTGCAACAGTGTCGCACATATGCCACATTGTGTGGCTTTCCTTTTTTGTTTTTCTTCAGCGCGGTCCACGTTGTTCTCATTTTTACTCGGCTCTACGGCGGTGGGAAGAGCGCCCCAATTGGTGTTGTTGGTGATGCTTCGTGCTGGAGTGGCGTCCACCAGGCGGTTTTGGTCTCTGTGCCTTATTTTTTTGTCTGGATAGTGTCGTCGGTGGTTGCTTAAGTCGAGCTGCGTCGCCAACTCTTGATGGGGGTTCTTGTAAGCAAGGTGGTCGTCATCGTCGAATCTTGGTTTCTCTAGTGGTTCTACGAGCCACTATTCCAGTTGCTGATCCAAGTGTCCTCGAAGGCGGAAGATCCATTAAGGGTCACTGCTGCGATCTTCTTCTGGTCTTTGTTTTCTGCGGCGGGGGAGTTTGGGTGGGTCTTCGCTTTTGTGAAGCTCTAGTTTATGTACTTACACCTTCAACGGCAGTGCAGCGGCAAAGGATCCAGTCTCCAGGTTATGCACCCCAGCGTTGTGGTTCCTTCGGTGGGAGACAATCGTCTTGGTGTTGCAGAGCCCAACCTCAGCTTGACTTCGGGCCTAGAGCGGCTGTGTGGGTGTTCCGTAAGTAGCGATTGTTTTGGTCGTAGTGAGTAGCTGTCGAGAACAACCACAGTATTAGCCCTTACGGTTGGTCCTGATTTTCTAGTTGCTGAATTGCAATTTTTTTTCGCCTTGGATACTGGGAAGTTCAGTCCTACGGTGTAGCGCCGTCGACCTCGGCTGGTGGTCGACTTGATTTGGCTCTTGCCTTTGTTTCCTTTATTGGTGTTGTGCATGTTATTCTCCCACTATTGTTGGATTCTGTTTTTTCCTTCAGTGCTCTATTGTCGCTACTGCGCCACTGTTAAACCACCGGAGGTCGTGGTTCACTTAGTGTAATTTCTTGCAATTTAATTTTGCGTGATCGTAAGTTGAGGAAGTGGCAGTGGAACTTGCCTTGCCTTCAAAATCTTGGTTCAATTTTGTTTGATTAGTGTTGAGCGCCTCTCTAGCTGTTCGTCTCAAGTGTTGTCTCAATGTCCAATTGTTGTTTATGCTCCTTTGGTTGCTGACCACTATTGTGGTTCTTCTTGCGGAGTGGGTTGGTTCCGCCTCTTTTTGTTGTTGATCTTTTTCTTGCTGCGGATCTTCAACGGCTCTCTGTCTTTGTCCCGTGGTTGTCGTAGATCGCGTTATTGTCTTTGGTTTCTTGACTCAAGATTCCCTTAATTCTGGTCTTGGTCGAGCTTTGCGGTTTTCGTCGGTGGCGGAGCTGTTGCGGCTAAAGCCGAGCTTGGAGGTTTTCTTTTCGTTGCCGTGGTGCGGTGAGGAGTGCAGCGGTGTCGTGCGGCTGTTGAGGTTGGGGTCGCAGTGTGTATTGCGGTTGGTTCAGGTCGCGGGCTTGGAGGTAGCTGCTCGCTGTCCAGATTCACCAGAAGTCGTCTGCTCCCGCAAAGATACAGATTTGCAGCGCGACAAGTTTTGAAGCATCTTTCTAAATATCTCCCATCACCAGAGCTCAGGGTGATTCAAGTCTTAGCTGTGGTGGTATTTTAGGAAAGGGTGATTTTGGCTTGAACTTGTTTTTGTGGCTGGAGATTGTTGTTCGTCACTTAGAAGTTTAGAATGTAGGAAAAAGAACTAAAATTACGAGGGCAAATTCATACTATAGGATCCTTTGAAGTCAACCATCTTCTGCTCCCGCCTAATCACAAGCGTTCTCCGGAGCTTCGTTTCGAAGATTTTCATCACCAGAGATTGACAACAATTCGAAGTTCAATAACGAATTATCAGAAGGAGCTCGAAATCATCAGTTAGGACATTGCAACTCACAGGTTTTGAATTGTACATCTCAATTGAACTAAGTTTTTAAGCAAATCCGACGTGTTATTTGGACTCCATTTACTGAGTTAAATTGTGGCCAAGAATTGTCAATGACAAATAAATAAAGATTTGGGTGAAATTAGGTTGATTTGGATGCATAATTAAGTTGGATGAACATAGTGTATGAACGAATTCTCATTTGTGGATGAAAATTTATTTGCCGATGAAAAATCATTTACAGAAGAAAATTTATACTTGGATTAAGTTTGATTGTTCGATTAAAATGGATTAAAATTAGGCACAAATTCTTCAAGGTTTGAGAGCTTGTGATTTAGTTTATGTTGTGTATGGTGTATGAATGTGCTTGTGTCCAATATGCTTAATTGGAGAGGTTAAGAGAGATTTAATCAAGGCTTAAACAATAAATTCAATTAATAAAATATACATGTGTTGTGAATTAGAATGAACTACCATTAGGGGGTTTATATTAGTTCACATAGTGGCTTATATTCTAATATCTCAAAATGTAGACTATTAAATGATATAGCTGTTGTGAGATATGGGGCCAGTTCTAATTGGAGATTTTAAGGGATTTACTACCCTTATAGCTAAGGCGTGAGGGGAAGTCCCGCAGCATAGAATATGTACGACAAGTGAACAAAAATGCCTAAATATAAAATCAAAGAAATTTTGATTTAAGAGATTCAACAAGGTATAGTCTTAGAAGACTTGGAACTGAGGGTCTAAGTATAAGACAAAATTTGTAGTATAGGAGTGAGCTTAGTGGAAGCACCTTGTAGCCTAGATGTGGCCTTGGTAAAATTGTGAGTAAGAGACTTCTCTTGTAGATGTAGCTTTTGACAAAGTGAACTACATACAACTAATGTCTATGTAAATTTGATTTCTCATTATTCTCTTTGTCATTGTAAAATGTGCAATTCTCTTTTTGTAACAATAATATACTCATATATCATATTGAATCATTAATTTATTTTTATTATATTACATTAAATGGATATATTAAATATTATTTTATTTTTATATTATATTCAAATTTATGATAATAACTTGAAAATTATAAAAATTACAAAAACATGTATTTTTATTATTATTTATTTTTTTAATTTTAACAATGACTTGAAAAATAGAATTGTAATATACAAAGTATATTTTTTTTTACCTTTTAAAATTTTAAAAGAAAAATATATTCAAAATATAATTTAGATAAATACATAAAATTTACAATATCTAATATAATATAAATTATAATTATTTATTTCTAAATAATAATAATTATATATATATATAAGTATCTATAATAATTCTTATTTATTATAGTTATTTAAACAATATTTTTTAAATCCTTCTTTCTTAAGTCTATGATTTTTAGATTAGACTCATAATTTTTTTTATTAAAATTGATGTTCAAGATTTTTTTTATGCCTTATAGTATACTAAGGTGATATATATATATATATATATATATATATATATATATATATTTATTTATTTATTTATTTATTTATTTATTTATTTTAAGTCTATTTTATATTTTTAAATTATGTAATTTTTAAAAATCTATATTATTTTAATTTTTTTACATATTTTGATTTAATGCATCAAAATTCACATATATGAAATATTGTGGTATTCAATATTTTTTTTATTGTTTTAATGTAAACTTTACTTGATATAAAATAAATGTATATTTTTTATGACATTAATTATAATTTTGTATTATTATAATTTTAATATAACAAGAGACTTCGAATCTAATTTATTACATAATTTTGGATTTTTAGATGATTTTATTGTTTGTTATGTAGATAATATTTTAATATATTCTAAAAACGTAGAAAAGCATGAACTTTATGTTTGTCTTGTGTTTCATAAACTTAGAAATGTAGGATTATTTTCCAAAATAAAAAAGTGCATCCTTAATACTACTCTAGTTGACTTCTTATGATATATCATTTAAAATGATGGCCTTATTATGGATCCTAAAAATTTTCAGACTATCTTAAATTAGATGATTGTAAGATCAATAGAAAATATCAATTTTTTTTCTCAAATTACAATTCCACTTACATATTTAACATATAAAGACAAATTTGAGTACAATAAAGAAACTAAGCGAGCATTTAAAGCTTTAAAGATTTATATTCTATATCACTTATCAGCTAAAAAAACAAGAAGATTCATCAAATATTATTTCTAAATATTTTTATTTTATGCCAAAAGAAGAAGATGCAACTTTTCATCAACAACAAATTATTATTTTGAAGCTAATGCAATTTTTTCTTTGAGCAATAAAATCAATGTTAATTGTTGATTCAAGCTTATTTTATCAAGTCCAATCAAATATGTCTTTAAATTCTCTTATTCATGCATCACAAACATACATAATTATTTAGATAAGAATTGTTAAGTAAAAAATAAATATAAATAGATTTGATAATATCATGTCAAGAAGCTTCTTAGATGCAAATTTGACTTTATATATATTTGTAGTTTATTAATAGGTTGAACATTTTGCGAATAAGTTGGCTACATGTTGATGACTTGTGATATAAGTTGGTCATGTGGTACACATATATAAAACTTGACTTGCAAGTTGGACACATGTTGGAGGTCTTATACAACATTGTTACATAGCTACTAGTTAGATAGTATACATGGAAGCAAGAATGAAGTCTTCTTCACTCTTAGCAACATCTTTCTTATCCTTAATCTTATTTTAAGAACCTCTAATTTTCTTCTCTTTGGCAATACTTATGAAGGCCTCAATAATAATCAAATATCATGGTGGTCTTCTTACCTTGGTATGGGATACTATTAATGGCTAAAAGAACCTATTAACTACCTTAAAAGGAAACAAAGATCAAAATATACGGTAAATATATTTTGTTGCATTTTGGGTTTCTTCAACATGTGATCATTGCTCCTTATAGAATTCATCCCTAAAAAAAGAGGTAATATCATTGATATATATATATATATATATATATATATATATTTATATACTTTAATAATTATTTAGATAATATGAATAGATAGAAATAAGTAAAAATAATTAAATTTGATAATATCTTAATAATAATCTCAAATTTGCCTTTATATGTGTTTATAGGTGATTTGTAGGATGAAAACTTTGCTACCAAGTAGGCCACGTGTCACATATATAGGCTACTTGTGGTATAAGTTGGACCTAAGATGCATCTATAAGAAACTTGGCTTGCAAATTAGATATGTGTCTTATAAGTTGGACATATATTGAAGGTCTTATAGAATGCCACCACATAACTCCTAATTAGATAGTATATATAGAAATAAAAGTGAGACCTTTTTTACTCTTATCAAAAAAGAAATTGCTTCTAATCTAAATTCAAATATTTTTACCTTCAAGATTTTTTAATTTCTATCTTTGATAATAGCAATTTAGTTTTTTCTTGCATCTATATTTTTATTTTTTTATTTTTTTGTCATCTCTCTTTGAAAAATGTCTCACTTTATCATTTACATTCTTTAAGTTCTTATCTTTGACACATGGTTGGAAGACAGTATGTTGATAAAAATTATATGATATTTTTAAATAATCATTATAAAATTTAAAAACCTGTACAAAATAAGTATTCAATAAAAAAAAAACTTCATTAATAAGGATTTAATAGCATAAAGATAATAAATCATAATAAAAATAGCAATCATAAATATTTTTATAATAATATTATCAAATGCACAAATTTATTTATTAAAACAAAACATAAAACATAAAATTAAAAGAATACCCAACTTCAATACTACAAATACTATAATATAAATTATTTCACTTCTAAACATTTCTAACAAAATCTTACAATAAATTCATGTATACAACATACTTTTGAAGTTGATACTTATTTTCTAAGTCTAACATTATTTCCACCTATTTTGAGTATATCACATTTTAAAATTATTTTATTGACTTATACTTTTAATTTTACTTTATTATTTATTCAAACTCTTAGCATAATATTACTTCATCATATATTTAGTTGCTAATCTATAATAAATCACCTAAAACAACATTTACATCTCTCTTAGCTTCAAAACTAGTACCATAAAATAAAAACTTACTATTCTACATAGGCTTTCAATCAAGCCTTGTACAAATTCACAATACCTAAAAAATAACTCTATTGAGTCTAATTTGGCATTACTTAATTGATTTGTTGAAAAGTTCATCTTAATACCATATGATCACACCCATATCATTTTATATAAATATTCAACCACTTCTTTTCCTAATCAATCCAATATTGCTTCTACTAATATTGGGACATTGGTATTGATCTAAGAATTCCTCACATCTTTGTATACATGAAAAAGATATCTTCCATAGATTTCACTACACGTTTGATTACCGTTTGACAATACTTTCCCATGTAATCTAACCATATCCTTGACATTTTTGACAAATAATACTTTTCCATTTTGGAAGACCTCCACCTTGAAGTGCATAGAGCGGCTGCTTTGATCACATTACATTGGTTTATGGCTGTACCAAATGGACACAGCAAATGTACTGGCATGAAACCAGTCAGCCATAAGACAGATCGTTCAATTTCGCCACAACTGCTAATAATCTATTTACATCTCCCTTCCCACTGCCTAGACTTGTCATAACATTCTAATAGTGCTTCTTCATTGAAGCCCAAATTGTTGGCCATTACATGCGCATGCTTAATTTCTGGTTTCAGTTCAGAACCCACTACTTTTCCATGCAACTGCAATGAGTGCCCAAACTACCAAAACATTTGATAACTACTGCACATAATTCCGCACTTACTGTGCGACATTCTAAACAGTCAACGTGGTCATGTTCCATTTTCAGATTGACCTCTGTTTACAACACATATTTCATCATCACATTTCTGAACATCAACGAATACTACTTCAATCCTCCCAATTTCACCATCAGCGAATGTCACCTACTGCTTGTTTTCGATCAACATGCTGTTCAAATCCGGTAGCACCTAAATCTCCCCACATGATATAACTAATTCCAACTGATTCAATACAATCCCCATGCCCCATGGACAGTCCCACTTTGAGACATGTTGAGCTAAATTCAACGATCACCTACATGTTCCAACATGCACAACCAATCTCTTAACTCACAACCCCAGAGCTAACCTCCAAAATAAATGTATCTTCCACTAGTTATATTCCTCCCAACACATGTTTGCATCAACAACACCGCTTCTTATCCTTCCGTATGACTTGTGCAATAACATCACACCTGTCTTATAAGCGTTCCAAACCACGCTGGCATCCTACCACATCCACACAACAAATCGCGATACAATACCGTCACATGCTACACTACTCACCACTTTCACTCCAACCAAACTTCTTCCACCAAACCCGCCGATACACAGATCTTCCCTAAAACATCACGTGTTTCCAATGATTCCTTCTCAATCCCCATTACAACTCATTCTTAAATAGGTTCTACTAACCGGACTACCTCCACCACACCTTGCGCTCGTTGCCAAACATGTGCAACAATGTCAATTCAAACCACAACGGATGTCCAAACACTGGGGCCCTCTTCAAAAGATGTGCATATTCCTCTTCTTGGACCACGACTGAACATTACACTTACACCAACCTCACTCTCTGATAATGAACATCAATCTCTGACAAACAAAGCAACATCTGGGTAGATAACAACCAATACCCAAGGGTGCTACGCAGCACAGCTAGCTCTAATTGCCAAGGATGCACACACCCAGACCAGCATGCACCATGTAATTGCGTACTGGTGTACATCGATTCAAAATTGAAAAAAAGAACTCGTAGAAGTCATACACATGAATCGTGTCACAATGCACCTGCACAAGAAGTCAATCCAGCACTGCGAAAAATTGCATAAAACATCCCACATAATACAAACCCTCCACAACGAAAATTACAGCTAAATATTTCAGAAGTCCTATGGTCCATTCTTTACAGAGTTAGATCAACTAGAACTACCTAACAATATTCAATCCTATCTACTCGCTGTGATACACCCCAACCCACAAGAGCACACCAACCCCCAAGTTTTCAGCCTCAACAAATATCCAAACCAACACTGCTCCATGCCGACCACTTCGTGGACCATCCCCGCCATTTTGAGCCTGCGCTTCGCTCAAGCCCTTCCAATATTCCATGCACCTACATTTTCCACCTTACCTATCAAAATTTTCCCTCCTAACCCCATCCCTTCTTTCGCTCCACCCACGCATGCCGCACGCTTCACATCCGGCCCTCGCAACTCTCACACCTCCACTCCCCCGTAACAACCATGCTTACCACCTCCTGTGCTTGTGCGTCACAACGCAACCCCAGAATACCAACAGGGAGCGACTCTTCTTATTCCTAAAACCAGTGCCGTACTTTACAAACCCGCAAACTCATCAACATCACTCCTGCCGTCCACTGGCCTCACCTAACCATTCTACCCACACCTAAGCCGACTATCAAATCCACGCCAAAGAACCCCGATCATTTCCCCCTTGTGGCCGCCCTCGAGTGGGTGTCGGCGGCCTTTGCACATTCAACTCCTGCCAGTTCCAAGCCACACCACACTCTCAGACCATACGACCCTCACTCAAAACACCACGCCCCATCATCCACTCAATACGCGCACCACCTCCCATAAAACTCGCCTCACCATGCCCCCTGCCCACATAACATCAACCTCCACATCCCTTCCATGCCACCAGCACTCACAAACATAACCACCATGCACACAAAGATAATACCGCTCAACCCCATGCTATCCTCACCAAACATCACCTCTTCTCATCACTCCACCAACAAACTCAGACCCTCAACATTCCACCACACACAAATACCTGCATCCACGTGTCATCCACATGCCGCTCTGGTGACGATTCAGGAGACGTGATGGCAGGAGGGATGGGATGTATCAGCTTCGGCACCACCACCAAGTCCCTTCCTAACACCAGGATTGCCCCCGCATTGTTCGCAGTCCCTGACATCCACCACAAACAACACTCCAATCATCCACTCAACACCTCGAGCTCAACTTCACTCACCGCACTCCCATCACTCATTCCGCCCCTTTCACACCGCCACCCCACTACTTCCCACAACTCCCAACCCACCACCACACTTGCACCACTTCCCAAACATCCCCCAGGCTCCACGTCCTCGCAACTTCCCACCTTCGAACCCACACCGCCATTGCAAACCCATCCACTTTCTGACCTCCTCCATCCCTCCAACTTCCCAACCTCCACACTCACCACAGTAATTTGTGGCCGAGAACAAAGTTATCAGGTGCCCTTGCGCGAACCGCTCGAACCCGTCCATCACGCACTCGTGTGCACGCACGATCAGCTGAAGATCGTTGTTCTTACAAAACTCCAGCACCCGATCCGGCTGCCACATACCACATCATCGCTCAGATCCGCCACACCCAGTTCCACTCTTCCCCATGCCACACCTATCATCCCCACTCCATGCCCCGCTACCCATCACCGCTTTCCACAAATGTAACCCCCCGCGCCCACCAACACCGCACCTCCAACTTACCCCAAACGTCACCAGCCCTGGGCCCCGCGCGTTCGGTCGCAGCCCCTCCACGCTGTCGTTCTCTGTTGGGTCCGACCTGCAACAATCATCCCTCACATCAGCACCACCCACATCCTTCCGTGCGTCTCTCTACCTCCACTCTCTCCTAGCGTTCGACTCGCCTTCTCTCCAAATAACAACATCCTTCTATCACAACACACCCCCACTACGCACGACAACAACGCTCCGGAGATATCATGCCGTACCAAAGCAGGTCCATAAGCACCACCGAGCCTGCTTCCATAGTGATCGGCCGTTGCAGACTCTCGATCTGCTGCACGTAATTGATCGATCTCCCGATTCCTCCATGCATGCAGATTATCTTCTTCTCTATCAGAACAGCCAGCGGCAGCCAGTTGAACAGTTGATTGATCCGTTGCCAAGCCCATATTCCATCACGCTCGCCCTAATCACCACCATCACAACCACATAAGCCCACTCCACCATCTCCATTCAATCCACTCACCACACCCTTCGACCCTCCTACACCAAACATAACTGCTCTCTGTACCATCCTACCGCCCCCACTGTCCACTGAAACATCACGTCGAGTCTCAACCCCCCACCAACACCGACCACGACCACACCGTTCCACGCAATCCTCTCGACATACTCATTCCACTTCACCCACTCCTGCCTCATCTTCACCACTCGCCAACACCTTGACTATCAAGCCCACCCTTCTCACAACATGCACCGTCATACGCCTCCTCACGCATGCCGTACAGCTGCACCATCCCAGAACTCCATCTCATCACCCGCCCATACCCCAACTCACACACACCACCCTACAATCCATCCACTTCCAACATACCATCCGCTCGATGCACTCTATCCGAAAACCGAACAAAGCATTTATGTCGGCAGCTTCATGATTTCCACGAATTAGGTGCACATTATTAGGATACTCGATCTGCCACACACCACACCTCATGCCATCAGCTTCAACAACTCACACGCCACCAACCTACATCCCACCGCCCTCTCACTCGAACCCTTCCATGCCCTTCCCTTCATCACACTGTTTCCGACCACGACCCACACATCATCCCCTCCTGCTGCTCTCAACACCTTCACGCGACCCTCAACCCCTTCTTACCCACCTCATCCTCCCTCTTTGCACTCAATATGCCTACTATCTACACCCGCACACCCCTACCGTTAAACCATCCACACATCAACCTCGCCACTTCCAACTTCGACGCCTAACCCCAATCCCATTCCTGCCTTGCCAGACCCTCTACGCCTTCGTCCCATCACCTACTCCCTTCATTCCACTTACGCACTCCCACCACGACGCTGCAACAGACAACTCGCATTGCACAGATTCTGTAACACCTACGAATAACCTTAGCACCTGAAACTACCGGCACCCGCTCCTTTCCAGCCACCACAACCACTCCGCCCACACCAACACCCAACACAACCGTACCTTCAGAGCAAGTAGGAGCGTGATTGTTTCCAAGCTGTGTTGCCCTCGATCCACATAATCTCCCAAGAATAGATAATCGATGTACCTGCAAACGCAACCCACCCCCTCGTTACGCTCGTCTCCCACCCACGGTCTACTCCCCAATCTGTCCTCGTCCCAACCATCCCACCATCCACACCTCTCCACGCAACACTCCCTCCCCCACCATTTAACCGTACACGCCCCACCCCATCATTCCAACCAGGCCTCCCCAAAACTGCAAACATTCCACTCACTCAACCCATATTCCCGCTCCCATTTCCATTCGCTCAACACTCAACATGCCATTCACCATTCACTGCACCTCAAAAACCCTGTTGTCATACATACCAGTCCCATACAAACCCGTTACTCACGTTATGTCTCCCGCTGTGGAAGGAGATCCATACTCGTCGAACAAACGCATCAAATCACCAAACTGCCCATGAAGATCTCCAAATATCTTCACAGGAGCCCTTATTTGCAGCACGCTTGGTTCCTGACTAAACAACCGCTCCGCCATTTCGCAAAGCTCAGCAATCTCGTTACAATCCATGAAAAACTGCCGCTTCACCGGAGGCTTCCACCCTCGAGGCTTCAGCAAGTACGCCAGCACCTGACAACCACATTTGCAACTGCACCGTCAATGAATTTACACCTCCATCCACCGCACCCGCCTCCGCTGCTCCCGCTCTGCGTTGTCAACCTCTTCCCCAAACACCAACATCATACCGTCCCCAACGACTCACCTTCTTCTGAACACTCGCAATTGACATTTGACGATCTAGAAGCCGCCTTGCAAGCGCCGCACTGTTTGGCGTTGTTCCATAACTCACTCGCCGCCCTTCGTTCTCGAATTGGTCGATCGACAACTGCCTAACCAGCCCTCCCAACGCACCCCCGGATTCCGCTGCGACCACAACCTGCAAACGTATCCACCCATCACATCACCCCCATTATACTCCTGCGCATTCCCAGCCATCACGTCCGCAACGTCACTGTTGTCCCCACTTTCCTTTCAACTTGCGCTCATGCCTCTGCCCACGTCCGTACCCATGCACCCTCCATACAACACAAATCCAAACACCTTCAAACCACCAACACACCCGTATCCACATAACACATCCCTCTCTGCTCCACCTCTGTCCCCACCACAACATTCCGACCCAATAGCTCCCCCTCACCCACATCACTCATATCATCCACCTCCCTCACGTCCTTACCGCTCTGTGGTGAAGCCTAACACCTGTAGGTGGTGGAGTAAACGCGCCTTCTCCATGACCCAACTTGTTTCCTCCCGTTGTTCCTGCTGCACCTGACATCGCCGATTTCCCACTTGGAGTGGCCTCCGCGCCCCGATCCCTATCTGGCCCTCCATTCTCCGCATTCCCGTTCGCATCTCCACCCGCTAAAAGTTTCGCCTCTGCCGCCCTCAACGCATTGTTGATGGCCTCTGCTTCCGCTGCCGATGCTTCTACCAGAGACTCTACCCCTTTTCTCTCACTCCTGCAAAACGCATAACCCTTTCAGACCAATGCCGTGCTCACCGCCACGTATCCCCCCCACACCCTGCATCATCTCCTCACACGTCGCTGCTGCATCTCAGCCGACACGCTCCACACACCCAACATCAACACACACCTTCGCCCACCGCCTATCTCCCTCCAACACTCCAACCAACCAACACACCCAGCCCTCTCATCATCCTCTCCATCCACCCCAAACGCAAACCCCTCACCGGTGTCCATGCGACAACGCATTCTCCGTGCAGATATCCATCGTTGTATCCCCCGCCACAGGTGCTGCCACAGGGCTCCCCATCACCACCGACCCATCCCCCGCCTTCGGCCGCCCATCGCCTACACCTTTCGCACTCAGAAGGTTGTTCGCCTGCGATGAAGCTGCTGCCGACTGCACAGCAGCCTGATGCAACGCTGCTGGTGTCGTCTCTGCCGCAGCTAGATCCTCTGCTGCCAACAAATCATCCAACAAAACGCCTGTACGCAAACACAACACGCTCTCCATCAGCACCCCAACCGCTTCCATCAAACCATGCACCCTACCAACGCCTCAACCTTCCTCACCATACCCGCACAACTCCTCCTTACTCCACTCCGCTCACACCCGCTACTACACTCCCTCCACACACACACACACACCCTTCACCTCCACACCCATTTCGCCTTCCCTCCGTCACCCAACATAAGCCTATCAAAGAAAACCACCTCCTCGTAGACCACCATACACATAAATGTGGTCTCCCACCGACGCTGCTGCGTGTCGACACCGTCTCGTCAACTCAAGCACGGCATCCCCGCCAGCCACGTCCTGCGAAAACCTCCCGGATCGTGGACTGCTCACCACTGCTTTCTTATCACACCACACACCCGCAGCTGTATCCAATACTGCACACGCCAACAACAAACAAATCCGCCCCACTCTCAAACTCCTGCCAAACGCCCTAAAAAATCCACACCCTCCGCAAATCATCCACTTATATCCATTCTGTCATAACAACAACAAAAACAACACCAACACAAACACCTGGACCTTCGACCCTCGTATACTTGCATGACCGACAACCCCCCTCAGAACACTCGAACACGATCCCCACTGCCCATACCATCCCCACATCCAACTACATAAAATGTTGACCCAACCTGCAGCACTCGATTCGTCTTCCACCATACGACCCCCTCCTAAGGCGCCCCCAGAAACATGAAGCCTAGCATTCACAAAAACCTGTCAAAATAATTCATTGCCAAGGTGAGAAACATGCACCACACACCTACAACACACCCAACCCAGCACCCTGCGCGCGCGCGCACCAACTAATCCGCTCTCATGCCTACAACCCCTCACTATCACACGCCCTCATACATCCTCGTCGAACGACATCCACCCCATCGGTTCACCATTACGACCAAGCCCACACCGAATGCCCCAATCACTAATCACACCCAACGTCTCTGCCCTCAATCCTTTCACATTCTACGATCACCGCACTTCACACCACCACACTCCCCAGGTGTCACTGCTCGATTCCACTCCTCACACCGCACTCTCTCCACAACAATCACTCGCGCTTGTCTCCCACACATGCACCCTAATACCATGCACCCACATACCGCAGCATGCTGATACCGTGCGGATGGCGCTATCCCAGGAGCCACTGCCCATTCCCACCGCCCGTCTCGATGTTTTGCAAGCCCGTAAGCAGTATCCAACGGCTGCACCCACCATTCCCACTCTGCACTTCAGTACCCACAACTACACACCGCATACCACCTCAGCTGCTCCACAAATCAATGTCCACCCCACAACCATCACACGCATCGCATCATACCACGCTGTTTGCGTCTCTTCCACCGCAAAGAAGAAGCAACCCATCCGATCGAGCACATGCAGTTGCATACCTGCACCCACCAAACGCTCCACCATCAACACAACCTCCCACCACCCTCCCACTCCACACAAACACTACAATCGCAAACGCAAACGCAAACCCTGCTCCTCCACCGGGACCTGTGTCCTCCAGTATCAACAAAACCATCTCCGCGTTTCGCACGCGCACCCCAACACCCACATGTGCAACATCCGTAATGCTGCGCTATCTACGCCCTCGCTGATGCTCACATCCCTCCACTAACGTCTCCGACCGTCCACACGCATGAACAACACTCAGCAATACACCCCATCTCCACAATGTCCCCCCTTACATGCACGGAGGAGGCCCCTCTCCCTCTGGATCAAGCTTTCTCCACTGGTACGGCTTCGCTGCTGTATCCAACGCCCATACATCCGCTAGAGGTCGCTTGCCTGTGTCCATCACTTCACCCGTCACCAACTACATTCCAGGCTTTACACCCAAAACACCACATCACATCAACACAACCATCCCCCACCTCACCCAACGCCTGCCCACAATTTCCATCACCGAAACCACTCTTCCGCAGCACCACAAAACCAACACTTGGTTACGTCATCATTCACGCTCCTCATGTTTCCCCACAACTGTCACCACCTATCCATCCTATTCAAACACCAGCTCACCGTCGTTCCCACTGATAGATAAAAGGAACCGCTGCCCCACCAACGACATCACGTGACCGTATCGAGGCCCAGGCCCCGCTCCTTGAACCATCACCCTGTGCCACCTGGGCTTCGCCTGCGTTAGATCCAGTACATGGAGGTCATCCGTTGACAACCCTGCCGGTCCGATCCCTCCCTGCTCACAACACCACCGCCACATCCAAACTCTCAGCGGAACTATCGTCAACCACCATCTTCCAAAACCTGGACCACTTTCAGATTCGAGTATCCCGTCCCACTACCGCTCTTCAGCTTTTCACTGCGTTCTGTTCTCTCACACATCCGCCTCCCCTTTCGCGCCCCGACTAACTTAGCAAAACCAAATCCCACGCCACCCTCCTCAATCCAATCCAACCATCTCCACGCACGCTCCAAGAGCCCAACACCAAAAATCGCCACTGCTTACAACAATCCTTCAAACCGCTCGTCGCAAAATTGCTGCCTGTCAAATACCATACACACGCCGCTCGCATACCTGGATCACAACCATTGTCCCCACCGCTGTGGCTGCATGTGCTGCTCGTGGAGAAGGCGGGTCCCCAACAGGAGTGAGTCTGCACACCACACCAACACCCTGCTTACATATCTGTGCGCACAAAATCGCATCCTCGCGACTAACCATCATCGCTCGCGCCCATACACAACACGACACCATGCATACCACTTCCTATCTATGCTGCTGCCTCTCCGATCCCCATCACACTTCACATTCTCCAAGTTCACACATTATATACGCACACCTCACGCTACAAGTATTTCAGATAGTCACTTTCACTGCATTGCCAAGCATCTGCGTCTTGCACGTTTGCGCGCAACTCACCTTGACCATTTTCTGCTGTTCACGTCGTAGCAGTGCACGTCTGCAGTAGCACCCGCCAACCCTGTTACAACAATCCACCACCCCTCTCAGAAAACCCTTCTTGCTTCTCATCCGACATCGTGTCCACACTTGTCCAACGCCATACCACGCCCCCATCCCTCGAGGACCCTATCTTCCATCCCACCCACCACCAACGCTTCGGATCGGCTTTTCACTCTCCGTGTCCCGCCACAAATGCGCTCCACAAGCTTTCATGTTACCGAACCCATCATCGCTTTCGGAGCTCCCATTCTACTCTCAACACACTGCTTCCAAGCTCCACCAATCCCTCGCACAAACTCTAAACCCGCCCTCCACCTACCCGAAACCAGCCCCCCTCCCCACCACGAACCCTAACCCAAATGCAGACCGTCTAAATCTTTGACCACAGCCCACGACCTCGCGTGAGCAACCCTCGCCCATCCTCCGATAAATCTACCCAACCTTACACACTGACCCTTTACGAAAAATGCAGGCAGTGACAGCTGGTTTGGCCATTTTGTGAGTCCGTGACTGCTACTCGGCCAGTTCGGAACACGAGGGCGGAGATTCTAACACACGCTGAGCCCTGCACCACGTTGCTAGTGCCACGCCCACCCCGCAAACAGCTGCCCAGTGCGGACAACTCAAACCAACACACCCTAATATTTTCGTCTCAACTTCTATCGGCCGGGCTCTGCTGAAGGGCTCAAAGCACAACAAATGGTAGACTCGCGTCATGCTGCATCTCCGATACTACCACTCACGACGCGTGCTGCAAGCATTCTGAGTGCTGCACAAATCCTACAGCGCGAATCACGTCCAAACGCCTCTTCCAACTCTCCATCTCCTCCCGCTCCTGTAACCTTGCTTCAACTTCCACGAGTCCAACACATCCCAACTCCTCCGCGTAAACCACCGCCCAAAACCTAACCAGATCTCCACAACCACAGCTCTCCTAGCTTGCTCAAAACAATCGCCCACCGCGTGCGATCGCCATAACTCTCCGGTGCAGCAGCACCCCAGACTCCGAATCGTCACATCTTCCGAATCCTGGCGTTCCAATCATGGAGATAAACCGGTTTCGGCGAATCCACCAACCGGCTGCGTACTCTACTTCAACCGACCTCACCATTGCGCTCGAAACAAGGACTACGAAACTTGCGTCCACCCCGAAGCTTTAAGCACCGTCGCAAAATCCCCCTTCGCATTTACCCCTCATATATTCCACACTCTTTGCCCTACAAATATGTTCTCACGCGCCATACACGGACCTCCGCAACCAGCCAGACGGCGCTGGATACGAGGTGTTAGATCCTCCTGCTCTCCCGACCAATACCCACGCCCAACACTCCCGATTCTCGTTACTCCCGTGTCGCAATGCATAACTGTGCGTCCGGAATCTCCGACTCAATGGAGACGAATTGCTATGCTCGATACCGATTCCAAACTTTATCAATACAACCAAAGTCTGCCGTCTGCGACCTCCTAAAACGATCGTCAACGACACACAGCGCCAAAACAGAGCTCGAAATCTTACTAATGCCGGCAGCAGCCGAGGCAGTCTGAGGCCCGCCCGGGCCAGACGAATTCCCCTCCAACGCAGTCGCGCCCCCGAACAAAATCAGCCTCGGACCGAGGTATCCCGGCGTGCCCTCCTCCCCGACCGCCGCCACGGCCGTCAGCGTGTGCCCACACCGCGGCCCAGGTCCATCTTCCTTTTTCTCGATCACCGCGCTCACCACGCGGTACGCCGGCGCGGGTCGAGGCGACGACGCCATCGACACCTGCTGCCGCCCCGCCACCGCTGCCGCAGCTGGAGATGGCGACGACGATGGCAACTCCTCTCTGCTCTCCACGCCCACCACGTCCCCGTTGGCGCTGCTGCACTTCCCGTTGGCCTGGCTCTTTCGCACCTCCACAGCTCGTCCCATGCCGCTTTCCGCTTCCATGTCCTTATCTGCGCCAAGGAGCCCGAATTCCTGCGACTCCCATCCCGCCGCAGCGCCTTAATCGACTCAACCGGAATCCTCACTCACTTGGCCCGCTCGCGCACTGTCTCCACATGCTGCCACACGAAGCACGGCTTCAGGAATGAGATACACAGCGGCCTGCGAAAGGGGAAACGAAAGAGCGGCGATCGTGGAGAAACTGGGCTTGTCGTCGCGCTCGTATGCCTCGCAAGGCTGCCTGCCAAAGGCTTCGTGGGCCGCATCCCCCGCCCCTGCTGACCTATCCCTCTCTCTGCTCCTCATGGGCCCTGATGGTGGGGCCCGCTTGTTCCCGCTTTTCCCATCTCGCTTTAGTGGACATTCCCCGAAATCCAACCCATGCGTGAGAAACCACCGCACCGGAATTTCTCTAGCAGGTGAAATCTGGGGGCACAGGGTTTTATGGATAGTCCGCTATCCGGGCAGCAGGCAATAAGAGAACTCCTCCAAATGTATAGAATCCCCCGATTGCGCAGTCTGAGAGTAGATTCGCCCCAGCCACTATCATCTTCCCCTCCTAAATTCATGACGGGTCCCGCTGTTGTCCTCGGACGAGTTGTCAACAACGGGTTGGAATGGGCCGGGGTCCCTAAGCTGCAGTTTGCTCATGGGTGAACATTGCACGGGGAACCCGTTACCGTCGTGCGTGTCTTCTACCGTGTGGTGTGTGAGCTCGTGGGTAACTGCGGTGGTTGTGAGTGGTGCTGTAGTCGCAGCGCTGTGATGTTTTGTGTTCCCACCACTTTTACATGTTTGTGCCGCTTCCAACTTCAACTTCCATACACCATGGTCCACCACCTTCGCACAGGCTTTGATCTGAATCTTCGTGCATCTCTTTCTCCTGCCTCACCACCTAGGTCTTCAAATAGAACATTCCCCTGTCCACATTCATGTTTAATAGCTCTTTTATTTCGGATAGAATAGAGGATTCTACACTATATAGAGCTCATATGCAATCAATCAACCGGCAGATATTGTCATGCTAGTAAGATGTACTTACGTGAGCTAAGAAATATAACCACTCATGTGTGCTCAATATTCATAAAAAGTAAGACGAGTCCGGCATCTATAGACCACTCTGCCAACCTCCGTCCGTCAATCCGACAAGAATCTGGATACCTCAGACAAACGTTCAATGCAACGTGCAATGAGTTGTTTGAGTCATGGATGACATACTCGTCGTCCTTCGAAAGCACTCGTTGCCGTGCTTCCTGACAAAGTTCCGCGCATACCTCAAATACATGATGCTTTGTTCCCAAGCTTAATGCAAACTTCTAGAAGGAGCGGCAACCTTGTCCTTATTGAATGAGTACATGCACATAATCAAATTTGCTCATCTCCTTTTCTTCCCGGTACGTGGAAGAACTTCCGCCAGTAAAACGTTCCTGAAAACGTGGGCTGGACTTTGTGAAGCTGTGTTTATAATGGCCTGCATATGTATCGAATCCACATGGTCATCATCCCATCGAGAAGCACCATATTCATTTTTCTTCAAGACTAGAGATGAATCACGGAGTGCTGATTGCAGCTATAAAATGAAGAGATGAGAGGTTGAACAGAAGAAGACGCGTCATGATCTTTACACTGTTAAGGGATGCGGAAAACTAAGTCAGGGCTGCATTACCGTTATTCATTTACACAGGGCTTCTGTGGCCGCGTAGCTGTGAACATTATACAGGAATATTAAATTTATATTCTTAATTATCTATTTCAAGATGTCTAAGACTTCTATTGGAAAATCTTAGACAATAAGGAAATGATGCTTTTGAAATTTTCTCTTGGCTTGGACAAGTGTCACGAGAATCTCACGGTTGACGAATATGTCCACCATGGGTAGGGTCCATTGGTCGAGTCGCGTTGGATATGAGGTTTGAGGTTCTCGGCACTCATCGACACCAGTTTCGGAGTAGTTCCACTACTGAAAGCCACAAACTTGGATCTGATGAAGACTCTGCACATTCGACCATGCAGTGATTTTCTCGCTACGTTGGATTGAGTACATGCTAGCCACACTTACTCATGATCTTCAGATCTAATGTGGTTAGAAGCTACTTGTTGCAATGGTCGAATTCCAGCCTCGAATGAGAAGGTCTGTAGAATGTGGGCTATCCGGAGAGGCAAACGCGGCCAACTGCTGGACCACTCCAACGCCGCTGCGGTCAGTCCGCGTGTGTGTGGAGATGGGTGTGGATCAGGCACTCAGGGTGATTTCACATGAAGACCAAGGCATGGTTGTTACCTCCACAGCTCTAAATCATTTATGTCAGCATTCGGAATCCATGCAAGAAAACCCCAAACCTGGTGTGGATGTGCGAGAATCTAGTGTTTGGGGAAGTGCGGTGTGATCAGGTGACAGCGTCGACAACAAGGCTGCAGTCTAGCAGCTTGTGTCTCCGGTTCCAATTCTCTCTTCCTCAATAAAAACAGGATTTGCGCTGCCAATGTATGTGAGTGTAAGTGTGTGTGTATGTGTCGACGTTGTATTTTATGTTTTGTTAATTGTTTTGAGTATATGATGCTGATATTTTAGAGTTTTACAAAAAAAAATTAATGTTGCTGTTTTGATTGTTACTCAAGCGTTTGGTTCTGTCTTGATCATGAAGAGAGCAAAGATGATTTTACCTAAGTTCTAGTTTTTGACATGAAAAAAATAGTTTTCAGTAATAGTTTTTGTAGGTCCCGATAATGGACATCTTATGGGAGACGTATTTGACACCCAGGCTGATCAACAGCAATGGACTGCAACTGCTCAGACGGTATGACCACCACCTGGAAAATATGCAAGCTGCATTGCTGGAAGAGGTTATTATGCTTTTGTTGTGAGGAATTTTCTGTTTCGACGTTGATGTTTTGAAGATTGCCATGCAGAGTGTTATCGCAGAGACTAATTACAAGGTTTATTTTGGGAATGTCAAGCGGATTAGGCTTTCGAAGTTTTTTCGTTTTTCTGATCGTAGTTGTGATAACTTGCATAAATCCATCTTACATCGCCATTTCAATCGCGACATTGGGAGTTATCAATAATGCGCTTTTCATTCATGAGTTGCTACAGTGACTAGTAGAGGGTTGGGCAATAATCAAATAGTGATTTGTCTAAAAACTCTTGATTTTCAAGAATAACTTGGTTGAGCTAACAGATCTGAATTTTCGCTTCACTGCTACTGTGGGGAGTGGAAACTTCAGTAGCATGTTTTTCAAAGTCTCGGATTGCTGGTCTTGACTTTTGAGAAGCGTCATCTCGATGAATGCGATCTCGGCGAATTTGTTGGATACTGTTTACAATGTTCTAACTTTTGTAGTTCAGCGGGAGTTTTCATTTATTGAACTAACGAATACATAAATTGCGGATGCAGAATGGGGTAGCCTACATCAGAGTGTTTGTTGATATTCTGCGGGACATCTCGAAGCAGGAGACTCGAGTATGTGCTCGCTATTATGTACGAGATGCTCGCAGTACATTGCTTACATATCCCAGACTTCCTTTCCTCATATGGAAGATGATTTATTTATAATATTCGAAAATTTCTGGAAGACTGCTGGTTTTGGGTTTGACTACATCACTCCTGAAATTTTTACTGGATTTGTAATTATCTAGATAGTAATTTGTAATTGACAACTTATCATTGTATTCTCTCATCTACACGATCAAATCTTTGAGATGCGAAACACACTTCTAATACGGTTTTCTGTGAGGCTCATAATATTGTCAAACTCTTATTTGTTTTTTTTACTTGGCGTGTCTGTTGTAGATTCCTGTCAAAGAACTGGTTTCTTTTTTTATTTTTAAGCAACATACCATTCAATTTTGTTTTCTTAGTCACTGAATTGCATTTTCAAACTTACATCTCTGTTAAATTTAACATTGATGAATTATTTCTCTTTCGGAGAAAATAACCTCTAAAACAAATGGAATTATTCTGACCAAATTACTCTGCACCAAAGGTCGTAAGAGTTCCCATGATGACATTAAACAACCTTTCAAGCAATAGAAACTTTGCTGGAGAGATGGTAGAGACTTGGGCATGTGCAAGATTCAACAGAGCCTGAAATTGCAAGGATGGAATGACGAGGTATGATTGCCTGAATTTTTCTTAGCTGCGACTATTGACTGCAGAGTGTAACGAAACTTGACCATTAAATAGTTGCAGTAAAACTTGTAAACAGGCAGCTCCTTATTTTTTTTGAATGCTTCGATATTGAATCTCAGATTTGTTTTTTCTTCTATTTGTAACCTCGACAGAAGCGCCCAGTAACAAAGAACCCACTATGGGTATTTTTTGCTGCACGATTTGTTGTAAGCACTGGATTTCTTAGATGCAGCTTTGACAACACTTTGACAAGTACAAGGCTGAAATATTTTCTGGGAACCTTAACTGATCTCCAATCCACAAAAATTCTGTGTTATGGTAGAGAACCTCTCCAAGTTTAAAGAAAATCACTCCCAGGTTCTTGTTGACCTAACTTTGATTCTCATAGTTCACTTATGAGCAACAAAGAGGCTCTCCTCTTTGTGGTTTTATTCAGATGTACTTTTTTTACATACGACCGCCACCAGATTATTTTAAGCATATGTTTATTGTGTTTACAAAAAAACTGTGTCGATTATTTTAAAAGCCTTTATTGGCTGAGCGTGAAGGTACTACATATCTGCATCAAGTTGTTGGACAACTCCCGAGACCCTAAAACTCTCGCAGTGACTTGCAACGATATAGCTGAGTTCATTCAAATTCACCCAGCTGGTCGAGGCATCATACTTGATTTGAAGGGCAAAGAGCGTGTGATGAATCACCCTAATCCTCAGACTGCAAAGCAAGCTCTTTTATGTGTGCAGAATGTGCTGCTTGGTGCCAAGAATGCAATCTACATCAAACAAAGCATTTTCTTATGAAAATGTTCCGTTGAAATTTTTAATATTGTTTATTATTATCTTATTATTTTCTTCGTTCAGCACATCATGTACTGGGAAAATGTGGTCACTTCTGTGAGATGTTCGTCTGTCTCTGCACGTAGCATCAACGATGTACTAGATTGGGGCGCCTGTTATGCTCCTACAATACTGCAAATAATGCATCACACTCAATTGCAAACCTTTCTTCAAAGCTCTAATTACTAGATGCAATTTGGCTATCTGGATATGAATTATGGACCCTTTGAATGAGCACTTCGCATGTCTTTGTTTGCGTTGCTTATTAATGTTTCTTATGTTCGTAGCGACTATCGTTTCGAACATTTCATTCGCAGCCTGAGAGTGTTGGGAGTCTGGTTCAGTTTTTAAGAACATAGCGGGGACATATCAGATAGAAACGTGAAGAAATTTAGAAAACAGTTGAATCTGTATCATGATATGGAAAAGAAACTGTGTTCCCATACGTACGAAAGCTCTCTGACTTCAAACTCTTTCAAGTGGCCGTCAAGTACATCAGATATTGAAAACAAAAGCAAATGGAAGAATCGACTTGTGTACCAAAATCCACAAAGACGCTCACCAAAAATGGTTGTTGAAACCAGTCAGTGTCTCGTATTAAACCACCCTTGTTGAACATCTAATATCATCGCCGATGGTGACTACAATCAGTAAACCCAGTTACTAGCACTCATGTGGCATCTACAATTATATCCCAGAATATTCTAAACCGAAAGCGTAACCTCCACGCTCTTAGCAGCTCTCTGCTGTAATTGGGGTTTCCCCATAGTATGAACATATGATGTCATGGTAGCCGTGTCTCTGCATGCCTCGGTGAGAAAAAAACAGGCCCATAGTCGCCATAATGGTCGACATTGTTCAGATTTCAGGGTTCCAAGGGTAGGTTTTATTGCGAAACAAGGTCTTCGTAACCCAAAGACCCAAAGAAAAGATTCCTCTACCCTCGGTCGCCCTCTCACTCTCACTCTCCCAAACTCTGAGCGCTAGACCAAGAGCTCACAAAATTTGTATTACGAAAAAAAGGTGCTAATCAAGTGAACTAAGCAGGTTAATGGGGAACACCGCCTCATCCTGGGAGTCCTGGGTGGAAGCAGGCTCGTGGCTCGGCGTAGCTGCGTAGCTGCGTAGCACGCAGTCAGAGAGGTGGTCAAAGTGCCAATGCAGACCGATTCCTGGCCGGCCCCGATTGGGTGCTGACTCTCCCAGGGAGGACACTTCTATATTAGAAAAGCGCAACAAGAGCAGCAGAGTTGTTTATCATTTCTCGCGACTTCTGGCATCGCAAAAGATCTGGCTGCGGTTGCCAATTGGACCAGCTCCCCCGCTAAGGACCAGACTTGTTCCTTCCACATGGCCCCGCAACGTGAGTCGGATTCCTTCGTGACAGCAACGCCGTGAACATTGACGTGAGCAGGCTCTCTTCCTCAACGACGGCGCTGCCCCTATCCTCTGACTGCGCTCGTGTGAACAAGACCCTTATGGTGGTCAGTGTGAATAGAGCTCTCCTGGAGACTCGTGTGAATAGGGTCCTTCTATTCTACTGACACAGGAAAGCACCTACAGCGGTCTTGAGGGGAAACAGTCAAGGGCATTGAGCCCACCCACTTGGTTGCTGGCTTTGGATTTTTAATATTAAGCACATTCGTAAAAATAAATAAGTAAACAAATACATACATACATACATACATGTGTAGATATAATGGGTGCACATATAGCAACTTGGGGTGTGCTTGTAGTCTAAAACTATGTATATATATATATATATATATATATATATAATATGGAAGGCCACAAAGTGGATTGCATGGGTGGTTCTTACATTACTACCATGAGTTGAGTCTTGTCATTATCACCAAATGGCATGTGTGGTTATTTGTTTGGTTTTAAGATTATTGTGGATGATTGTAAAGGTTTAGATTAGGTTTCTTTTTTCTTTTTGTGGATATGATGAAATGAGAATATTTTTGTTGTGTATTTTTTGTGTTTACTTTCCTCAAAGAGTGTTTGTGGTGTTAGTTTGATAGAGAAAAATTTGGGGACATGTAACTTGTATTTACATAAATTTGAAAATTGAATAGTAATAATAGTAATAATCCTCATTGTAAAGTTAATTAATAGTTGTAAATCAATAATGGTGGTAATGATCAATGAGGTGGGTCATTAATGAGACATGATAACTATAAAAAGTACTAAACTTCTACAAGGACATAATGGCTTTTTTGTTTATTAGAATGAAGCAAGTACGCTCTCTATTCCTAGCTTGATATGAAAGTAGTAGTCTCATATTTCTGTTTCCATAAATCACAGTAAAGTGCTTGGGAAGTCATAGATTGGTGAGGCTAATTGTGAGGCCTCTTTCCCAATGACTTTTTCATCTTTACAAGTTGGTAGAATGAGCATGATGTCATTAAAATTTACATAAATAAATTCTTAATTAGTAATGAGCAAAGTTTATAAAACATTGTCTGAACTCAAATAATTGTAAACAAACAATGAAAAGATTGGTAACAATGCTAAGTGCAATTAAATAACAACACAAATCATCACCACTCAAAAATCTCAAATGCTACACCTGCCCTTAAGTAAAACAGTTGGTGGTGTTGAAAATTCATAACTCTACAACAATGTCTTAAATGACAAAACAATTAAATCAAGGTTGTGACTGGACACTAATGCCACATGATTGTAACAAATGTTATATTTCAATGACAGCTTTAATAAAAATAATAATGTTTCACTTTTTAAAAACACATAAAAATGTACCAAACTCCCATACAAACTCCATCCAAAACAAATTCTCACACCAATCTTTCCAAGTTGCAATTCAACCAAACCTTTTTTCGGTGTACACAACCCAACCCATACATAACCCCATGCCAGTCTAGAAGACTCAATTGGAATCCTCCCAAAATCATCTCAATCTACGCAACAGGTTCAATAAAAGTAGAGAAATGGACATGAAACGATAGCTGTTGCCAGAGGAGGCTGAAGGGCTGTAAAGCAAATGTCATATAGTCCCAACAAGGAAACAAACACTACATTGCACAGTAGGAATCTGAAGGCGATGGAGGCCCAGCACTCACTCACACAAAACGGCAGGGCAAGGCAGCAGGCAATAATCGACGGCGACGGCAATAGCTATAGAATGGGTGTGGTGATGGGAGCGGATTGCCGTCGGTCGTGGCGGGCACTGGAGAGTGAGGTTGGGTCCGCGTCTATGTCCACGCTCTCACGAAGAGTCCCGCATCGGGGTATGTTGGGGAGTTGGCGGCGTATGTCTGGCGTGTTGAGGTGGGATTGCTAGTGTGCTGAGGGTTTGCTGGAGTCGGTCGTATACACTTGGGGTTTGGTTTGGATTCAAGTAGCGGAGTGTGAAGGAGAAGGGCGATTTTGGAATTGGGTTGTTGGCGGGCGGGAATTTGGAGCTAGCTCACTTTTAGAGCGGTGAGGTTGGGGGCTGTGTAAACTGAAGATGTGCTGGGTGGAGCGTATGCTCTTTCTAGTAGGCCTCCGTCGTTGTTGCTTGATTGCTGTGTAGTGGTGAGTGAGAAGGTGGAGGAGAAGCTTGAATTAGTTGGTGTCGTGCTCTAAGCAAGTGGTTTCTCGTCCGGTGGGGTTTGCGTTTGAAGGCGTGTCGTGGTTGTGAAGGGGTGTTGTGGAGTCGGATTCGTAGGGGTTGAGCTTAGTTTGAGAAGTTTGAGGTATCAGAGAGCAGCGAGAAATTTGTTAGCTTCCGCTGTCAGTCTGGCGTATTCGGCGTACAGCTCAAGTACTGGAGCCGGCATGGCTAGAGAGAAGCGTGAGAGAGATGGTTCTAAAGATGGTTTGCCGGACGAAAAGCGGGCGAGGCCACAGCTTGCTAGGTGAGTTTGTCCTTTTTCGTAGACTCGTAGTTGCCGTCGAGGTTTTGTAGACTATTGATTTGAGGATCAGGACACAGAATGTTTTCCATGTCTTCCTATTTTGTTGCCGCGTGTTGTCTGACGCCTACCATCGTCCTCTAACTGTGGGGAGATGTTAGAATGACACGCCTGTAGGACTGCAAATTATGTTTCAGTTGTTAGTGACTTGCTAAGACGAGGTGCCTTTTCTTAACCACCCTTAACTCACGATGCTGACAAGGGAGGCCTTTTCGGTAGTGATTTGCTACAAACTTGTCTCATCCGGAGGGCTGCTTTTGTGTGCTCTCGCGCGTGTGTGCAGTGTCATAGTTGAAGCTGTGAAAATTGACAGTCTTCAGAAATTATGTTCGACCTTAGAGCCGCTACTTCGAAGAGTGGTAAGTGTCTCATAAGCTTAACATAGTTAACTAAGCAGTAGATTACACATCTGATGCCCCTGGTATCTTTACCTTAAAGGAACAATGTGAATGGTCAAGGAGGGGCATTTTTCACTCTGCGCAGAATTGTGGAAGGTTAGCAAGACAGGGTATATGACTAAGTAGTGTTTTAAAAATGAAAGTTTTGCTAGTTGAGTTTTATCTCTATTTTTTAACCTGAAAAAACATACACATGTCTTAAATTATATATTCGGTTGCTTGTTCAAATTTTGAGGTCTTTAACGGCATCCACTGGTAGGTAGGAGAGGAGGTGGAGCGTGCACTTACAAAGTTCGCCTCTCCTAAACCTGGACTTCGGTACGATACCGTTTAACTTCCTTTCAATGTGTTTTTATCTGCATATTCACCAGGCTTTCTTTTTCTTTTGCTTTTTTGGAAAGGAATGGACCAATGTTGCTTGATTTAGTATGATTTAGTTGACCTGCTGAACACCCATTTGTACTTTAATTTTGAGAAACATAATCCAGTACTTACTGAGAATCTTTATTCATTTTGATTGCTCTAGGATTTTTTTATCTTTGTGAACTAGTAGGAATTGCTACCACATCAAGTACGTGAAACATACTAGGTGGTTATGGTATATGAGTGGACGTCGTCTTCTTTAGTTTTATCAATCCTCTTGTTCTGTGTGCAGATCTTCGCCTAAGAGGATAGCGGGGCCTGACCAGGAGAATCTTCGGTTGCAATTTAGAAACAAGTTAGCTCTACCCCTTTTCACCGGAAGCAAAGTGGAGGGAGAACAAGGTTCTGCAATTCATGTGGTCCTGCAGAATGCAAACACTGGGCATGTTGTTACATCGGATCCGGAAGCATCTGCCAAGCTGGATATAGTTGTGCTAGAAGGCGACTTCACAGCTGATGACGAAGAGAATTGGACCCAGGAAGAGTTTGAAAATTACGTGGTTAGGGAACGAGATGGGAAGAGGCCTCTTCTTACAGGGGATCTCAGTGTCGTCTTAAAGGATGGTGTCGGGACTTTGGGAGAATTGACATTCACAGATAATTCCAGTTGGATTCGTAGTCGCAAGTTTCGATTAGGTGTGAGAATTACATCAGGTCAGTGTGAGGGCTTGAGAATTCGAGAGGCGAAAACGGAGGCTTTCACTGTTAAAGATCATCGCGGAGAACGTACGTTGACTGTTTTGAACCTTGGGTCATCTTACGCTATAAGAGTTTGTCTGCGTTCCTAATTTACAGTTAGTTTCGTTTTAGGCAGTTAATAAAAGCAGTTTGAATATTTATCTAGATGGAAGTATTGAATCTTTTCTACTTGGGAATTTCGTGCAGTGTACAAGAAGCACTATCCACCTGCCTTGAATGACGAGGTATGGCGCTTGGACAAGATTGGGAAGGACGGAGCCTTTCACAAGCGCCTCAATCAAAACCATATTCTGACAGTAGAAGACTTTTTGCGGCTGGTAGTCATGGATCCTCAGAGGCTGCGCAATGTAAGTACCTGAATTTTACAGATTTCTGATTCTGTTACCGGTTGTTTATGTTATCCTGGTTTTTTAACTCCTAATGTTTAATTAACTAGTTTTAATTTTAATAATTATTATCATTATTATCATCATCATTATTTTTGGTTTTTTTGTTGTTGAAGATTGAGTTACCAAGCTTAGGAACTTGCTTGTTGTCCACTTCAGTATATTTGGTTGGGGTTTCGTAATCTGCACACACAATGTATCGTGGGTTTTCATCGTTGAGTTCAAGTATTTATGACGCTGTGTGTCGTGTTTAGATTCTAGGAAATGGAATGTCAAACAAGATGTGGGAAGGCACAGTGGAGCACGCCAAAACGTGTGTCTTGAGTGGGAAACTGCATGTATATTACGCCGATGAGAAGCAGAATATTGGCGTCATATTCAACAACATTTTCCAGCTAATGGGGCTTATTGCGGATGGTTCATATATGTCCGTTGATTCCCTTTCTGACAGTGAAAAGGTGATTACACATAAACCAAGTTATTGTCTAGTCGAGCTAATGTAGCTATGCTTTTAGGGTCTCCTCAATGCTCACGCAATTTGTTTTCGCACACGAAGTTATTTTACTTATTTATTTAGTTGATCATTAGAAGAAAGAAAAAAGAAGGGTGCTCTGCAAAGTCTGGCATACTAACTTAGCATCTGATATATATAGGTTTACGTGGACAAATTGGTAAAAGTAGCTTACGAAAACTGGGAGAATGTGGTGGAGTATGATGGAGAGGCATTGATTGGCGTTAAGAATCAAGCAAAGGGTTTTGATAGCCATACTGAAGATCCTCTTGGTGGCCGGAACTTCCCTTCGCAAGGTCCGAGTCTGAACCATCAGCAAGCATATACACAAACAAACTACTTATAGAGGGTTTCAATGCATGAATCTTCTTTCCAAGAATTTGAATTTTGGGAAGAAGAGAGCAGCTTTGGGTCCAAGTTTGGAAAGGATAGCATGAAGTGGTGTCTTTGCCTGTAAGTGCAGCCCACATTATGTCAAGACACTGAGTGTAACATAGATACCATCCTGCAAATTGCTGATTCAATCATTTCAGCCCTCTTGTCAATCTTGTCCTATAATTGAAGCGTCTACTTTTCTTTTGCACATGAACATTTCCGAGTCATGATGTTCAGTTCATTTCTTGAATGTCAGCACATTCTGTAGCTACTGATATTCTGTTGGTTTTGTTGCATTTACCTTTTCATACCGTCTGATTCATTGATTTGAGATATGGCTACAGTCTTTTTGTCCATTCATTTCCAGGTCTCTTTTTAATTGCGTTCAGGTTGGAAGCTCATCATTGATCTAAGTTAAAGCTCAGGTCCGAATCTTATAGATTCGATTCTTTTTCATAGTTGGGGGAAGAATTGGTCATCGTTAGATCCAGTGCGTGTGTGTAGGACCTCGGTTGGGTACGGGTTTTTGTTGAGAGGCAGTTTCACTAGACGGCAGCAAGGATATGGAAGGTTTACCTTTTCCTTACAAGTAGGACTGAAGATGCTCTTAGTTATGATACAGAGTTCTAGTCACCCCTACCTGAAGCTGATTGGCCCTATGTATGGATAACCATGCAGGCAGTGGAGGAGCAGGGTCTAGTACATTTGGACAGGATCAGCGAGGTATGGTAACGCGATCATATTCTGGTACTACCAACCTGCTGCGAGATAGTAACATTGTGGGACCTGTCCTGCAAAGGAACAGCAACATCGAGGCAAGCCGTCAACCCGTCCTGGCAAGTTCCTCTGAAAACCTTGCGGTGGGGGCTAGACCTGGAATGATAGGGTTAGCCCTTGGGCCTCCCCAGAATGAGCTGCCTGCTTCAAGTTCCGGAGTAGGTCCTTTAGTCCCTGCTTTGATGAACCACCCTTCAGCAGCGCTTGAGTGGCAACCACGTAGTCGTAGCATGCGGCTCCAAGATAGTTTCGGACGCATTACTTCACCTGAAGAAATGCTTAGTGAGGACGAGATTCGTCGTCAAAGTTTGGAACTCTTAGAGAATGAGGATATGCACGCACAGATCCAGCAATTACTGCGTATGTTCAATGGACGAGGGGATGTCCCCTCAAGTCCGTTCATTGGATTAGACGATGATTTCCCCTTCGCATTACCGGATAATAATGCAGGAGAGCTCAAACCTCGAGAGAATAACAAGGCTTTCGTAAGTTGGTTGAAACTGAAGGCTGCTTTGCGTTGGGGTATTTTCATTCGGAAGCGTGCAGCTGCCAAAAGAGCACAACGGGAAAAAGATGAGGAATGAGCTGACTGGACATAGACCCGCAGGTAGTTGTAGGATGCATTCTTTCTATATACATGACTTCTCACACAGGTTTAAATCTCACCTAGTTTAGCTTTACTCAATTGGTAGTGGAGTGGGTGAAGTGGCTGAGTTAATATAGCTTTTCCAAGGGCATGGAGTTGGATTTTTTTTTATTTTTTTTATTTTTTTAAATTTATTATTTTTTAATTTATTTATTTTAATTCCTTGTAAATGTTCATTGTTAAGCTTTTAGTCCTTTCAGAGTCACAGCCCTTCAAGGCTTTTGCTCTGTTCTGCTCTTGTACCAAACTGGAAGTATATTCCACAGTCCAGGAATGGAAGGCAAGGGTGAAGCTGTAAATGTTTAGATTGCTTAAGGAGATACACGTCCTTCCGACTTCGCTTTATTTGTAATTAAATAGGTCTTTTTGTCCACCTGGAGAACTTGTGGATGAGTAATATGACTAGCAGCAGCATCTGTAGTTTGACAATGTTGCGTTGGTATTTTCTTTCAGTAATTCTTGATCCATATTTAGTAATCTAGCGTTAATGCCGTCTTTTTGAACTGTTCACCAGGATGTCATTTTCAAACAAGGTGTAGAGTGCTTTACAGCTTTCTTGTTTGATTAGTTTGGAATGTTTCTTGAGATTATTGCTTGGTTTACTGAATCCAGTGTGAACGAGTGTAGAAAATTTCGTCGGTTGATTTTGAAATTGAGAAGATGATTTCTGGACTTCATGTTCTAATCATGATTCTCTGAAGCTTTTTTTTTTTTTTTTCTTTTTTTTTTCTTTCCCCATGATCATAGCTGTTTGTAAAAGATTGCTGGTGAAGTTTTTTCAATTGAAATGAAGTTAGATAATTTTCATAGATGTCTGTTAGTACAAGCAAATATGATTTTAGTATGTGTTGCAAATGTTAGAGGTTGTCAAAATAGGAGAATGATATCAAGATACAAGTTAAAAGAATGTTACACTGAAGGTGAGAATGATGTGCATAATAATTAGAGAATACAACTTTTTTTTTTTCTAAACAACAATAAAGTGACATTTTGAAGAGATTTAAGAACATTCTAGACAAAATTGTTGTTACAACAATTTATTTGTCATTTTTCTAATATTTTATTTTAGGAAATCCCAAAGTTTAAAAATATAGGTTTTCATATGGGACCAATTCATTGAGAAGAAACTGCCCATGTTTATTATTTAGAAAAATACTTTTGAGTCTTTTCTCATGCTTTGTATTCTCCCATTGTTTGGTGTGACATCATTCTCTTAGATTAGAAATCTGGTTCTAAATTTTCTATCATATAAGTAGTCTAATCTAATTCAACTTTATTTTCTAATCACATCATTTTTATTTTATTTTTTATTTTTGAATATTACCGAGGTTGAATTTCTTTTCATACTCTAAATAACATCTAGTAGAAAAATGTTGTTTTGGTTTTAGAGAGCCCTTGATTAACAGAAGCTCCTGATAAACATTACTAAAAAAAAAAAAACTTGACTTTAAAACAAAATCCAGTTAATTTTCGTTCTTTTTTCTAATTTCATGAGAATGGTATATAAGTGTGTTTTTGTCTCCCCTCCAAGCAATGTCACTTCGCAATCCTGCTTGCATGCGCCGTTGTAGCCACGCTGATAGCGGCACGTCTCTTCACTCAGTTTAGATCCACAACACGTGAAGCCCTCTCATCAAACCTAGACTAACCTCCGCATTTCGAATTGCATGAGAATACAAGTTCTTTCCTCTCTTAAAAAAATAAATAAAATAAAATAAATCATACCCTCAATTGAACTGCGAAGTGGAGGCCTGGAAGCATTTCTGGGATTCTTTTCAGTAATTTCTCAGGTGCATCTTCGAAACTCTAGTGCCCACAATTTTAAACAAAAAAAAGAAAAAGAAGCTTCCATCCTTTTCCGTGCATGACGCACATCGAGCATCAAAAACCTCCATTTGTAAAACCCATCTTTTCCCTCAAGTCGGGCTAAAATCTCGTGGAAAGAGTCATAATGGAGGCTACAGAATATTTGAAGAATTTATCAGGAGCGCTGTTCATGAAGAAGCAGCGTCATTTATGGGCCAAAATTCGGGTTTTGGTTTGAACTTTCAGTGTTGTTTTAGATAATAAATTTATGATTTTTTTTTATTGATATT
The DNA here is from genome assembly GCF_059467195.1 of Physcomitrium patens. NCBI lineage: Eukaryota > Viridiplantae > Streptophyta > Bryopsida > Funariales > Funariaceae > Physcomitrium > Physcomitrium patens. The sequence continues at coordinate 12,782,005 of NC_143411.1, forward strand.
CTAGTGATGCAATGGCACCAAGAGGTAAGAATATGCTAGATTCCTCGAAAATACGCTGCTTCTTCCGGCAGCCGCGATAGTGTCCTACGCAAACGATGCAACTCTAACAACAGACGGCAACTCCAGAAGCGCGGCCCAGCTAACAAGCTCCCAGAATCCAGCCCATGCAAGGACACACAGTTCCCACCTGATTCAAAGCATTCACGTTCTGCACTTTTTGACCGACAGAACAACACAAAAACAAAACAATGAATCCAAAGATAGAATAAAACGAAATATAGTGCAACAGCGAAAATTGCTGGACGCGGGCTAGGCAATTGCAGAGAAAGCGGGCAACAAGTTGCAACTGGCGTCTGGCCGCTGCAACAACACCTCCACTCCAAGCGTGTCCAAGGCTGGTGAGTGTGGTACCAGCGGCAAGCAGAATTCATTTCAACACTCACAATTGGTGAAAGGAAGAAGAAAAAACCAAAGTGAGATTATGAGAAATAAAACCTGTGTGAGGACATTGAGAACCTTTTACGCTGGAGAAACGACCCCAAAGACTAATTCCTGAGCACATCTTTCCAGCCAATTCATCACATTGACAAGTGTAAAAAGATAAGTCAATCAACCTTCAATACACCAGTGAAATAAGGGCCACAGATGCGGTGCAACGCAGCTCCATGGCAGTGCTATAAAGCCGAAAGTAGTCCTGCCTTCCCTGTACAAGATCCTCGCATTGTAACTCGACAATTGCGTAAGGAAACAACTGAGATATCTAAATAAGCATGGAGTCTTAGCAAACTGGAACAACGCGATGCGCATTACAACCAGATTTAAAAGCTAAAAAAAAACTTCCAAGGCAACGCACATTCACTGGTCCCAGAGATTGGTCATCTCGGTTGTGGCTGTCGTCCACATTGACGATAACTGATAATGAATACTTGGTCCAAGGGATACACCAGTGTAGAGGTCTATGCAACTAGGCTACATCGCTGGGAAAGCACGCCATGTACTCGCTTTAACATGGTACAATCTGGGCGGCTCCAGCCCTCAGCTACAGCTCCATTTACAGGGCCCGCAATCTTCAATTCCATTTAGTTGTTAGTTTGACTATTGAATCACTAAGAAGCTCCTTCGCTAAGCTGAGATCGAAGAGATGGGCATCTACATTTGAAAGAATCAAGCAATGGCATAATTGGAAGAATCAAGAGAAGCTTAAAAGTTGTGAGGACTCCCAGCCCTAGAATTAACAGCTGCACACGCCGCCGGGTGTGAGAGACCCTCGATCCCACTTCGGATTGGGTTTGAAGAGGTTTGGCTTCAATTGCACTGAGTCGGCTGTCAAATTGGGAGTATCCAAAATCTTGAGCACGAGCTCATTGAAGCAGCGTTGCACGTTGATGCTCGTCTTGGCACTCGCCTCCAGAAACAAGCACCCGTGCTGCTTCGCAAACGCAATCGCTTCTTTCTTCGTCACCATGCGTTCGCTCTCCTCCAGATCCACTTTGTTGCCAATCAGCATCTTGATGCAATCCTTGTTGGTAGAGAATCGCTCAACCTCCTTCAACCACACATTTGTCAAATCTGTGAACGTGGCCCGCCTCGTGACATCGTACACTAAGATAATGCCCTGCGCGCCTCTGTAGTACGTGCTCGTCAATGTCCTGAACCTCTCTTGTCCTGCGGTATCCCAGATGGTTAATTTCAGACGCTTTCCTTGCAAGTTCATCATCTTCACCTTGAAATCCACTCCAATTGTTGGCCACAGTTCGTCGAATTTTCCAGCAGCAAACCGGAGAAGAAGACTACTCTTACCAACGCCAGAATTTCCCACCACGGGAATTTTAAGCAAGATATCGAAATCATCGCCGGGACCGGCCATCAATTCTAGACCCAATTCACTTCCTGCAACTAAGTCAATCCCTTTCCCTAACTCTCTCTCTCTCTCTCTCTCTCTCTTAACTAAGACGACCTATCTAAGCTTCCACAAACCAAACCTTCCTACAAAACATCCTCAACGCGCCAGAAAACCTAATTTACAAGTCAGTTTCTGTGCTAAATCACCTGCATCAGGAGAGATATCGCCGGCAATACAATTCGACTACTTAATTGAAGCAGACGCAGAAGTATCCCATCAGTTACCATGTATTCCACCGCAGGATCAGAGCTCCATGCATCAGCAGACTGCTCCAAGCAATGCCACTCACTGTGCACGAACTAAACAACACCAAGGGAACGGAATGACGTCTCTCTGCATACCACAAGATGATTGTGTTTATCCCAACACGTCACGCAATAAACGTGGTGAAGAAGCGACCCGGTGAGCAACTACGCGAAGCGTTCCTCGTAGCGCAGAATTCTGTCCCTTACGATATAATGTGAGGGTTCGATCATATCCGACGGCTTCTGTCTCATAGCTGCCAGACTCTCCAGTACCAGCCACATATTCAGAAAGCATGTCTTGAGCATCCACACATTACTACACCGTCTCGTGCCTTGTGAATTATCGATGGCGACAAGGACAGTGCCTCAATTGACGGAGAGAGGTAGCTTGATTCCCTCGTCCGATCCCGGTGACGCGAATGACGGACTGAGACTGCAGCCGACTCATGGAAGTCTTCTAAGCATTACCAATTCGGGATGATTTCACAACCTTGCTTCGCAAAAGTAACCTTCCCGACCTTTTATCTACACAAAAAACTCAAACCCTGCAGCTTTACAACTAGACAGTGGACTACGTGCGCTATCCATCTCCAACCAAAGCGGTAAAAGGAAAATCACGTCAAGGGCTGAGCGGGGCGGGGAGAGAGGGGTTTTTGTTCTCTAACACTGCTCGAACCCTCTACAGAGTTTCTCCAGGTAGGCACGAGAATAATGCTTCGTATTTTGATAAGTTGTGATGCGCGTCTGCCCCAACTGTTCTTAATCCACGCTACACACGCCCAACTTGTGATCGTTACCACGTGTGCATGTTTAATCGCTCGGTCTAACAACAGCGCAGGCACCTTATCTTCGTCTCGCTCTTCCACCCTGACACTGGACTCATCTGTGCAGGCTTGTCATTCTAGTACAAAACTCGACACAACTTGGAAGACAAAAGTTGTTGCTCACGTCACTCCAGCAAACTCGACAAGTAACGGTTCTTGCAACAGGATTTACAACTTCGGTGCACAATCAGCGCTAGATTGTTGCTAGTTACCAGCACCACCACTTCTGTTGTGTACCCAACCAGATTAGACCGGGACCCAAGTAGTGGATCTCGGTGCAGTGGACTGTGGAATGATGTTCGTGTGCATTCGTGGTGCCAGTGCACGCAGGTCTCCGCATCCCGGCGGAGTGCGACACCGCCGATCCAGCTATGTCAGGTGACTAGGAGGAAATCGGATGGGCCACGGTGGGACCAGATTGCCCTAGGCTCGATGTGCGGAAGGCGGGATTCGCGAGGGAAGATCCTCGCGCAAACCAACGCCATGCTCCGCGTGTCCGAACGGGGCTTCCTCGGTATCATCGACGATGTGCTACCTCCGGACGGACTTCAGTTCGTTAGAACCGAGACTCGGGAGGGGGAAGGGTTGTTTCACACGTGGACTTCAATAACGGCATTTAAACTTTTTGTATAAAGACGAAAGAAAGAAAGAAAGAAATATATATGTGTGTGTGTGTGTGTGTTGCTATTGATATGTATATATGTGTGGATATATATATTTATATATATATATATATATATATATATATAGAGAGAGAGAGAGAGAGAGAGAGGAATGTGTGTGTGTAGACAGATGTAGGGTAATCAACAACGGTGGTAGATGACAACAAAATGAAATGGCATTAGAAATGTACATAAATTTGCATTCGCTTTATTCTTAGATAAGATTAGTCTAAGGTTTTAGTTTTCAAGTGGAATTTTAAATTATGTGGTGTGACATCAACTACTTTAATTTACATTGAACTTACAATCTCTTGTCCAGGAATACTTGTTGAAATTGTCCAATACTTTAGAGTGTAACCAATTATTTAACTTACCCTGTGCCAGATTTTTTTTGTCAAAACCTCTTGCAAAACAAGAGCAGCAATAATTTTGTGAGCAAAGAACATTATCATACCAAGTTTCCCTTTCCAGGTTTAACAAACGTAAAATGAAGCAATTGAAACCAATCGGTCATATAAATTAATGTAACTTGAGAATTTCTGATAACCCATCTGACAATATAGAAGATATTGTAGGTTCAAGCAGCTTGAGATTTGAAGCTTGAACATTTTCTAAGTTACTAGGAATAAATGAGGTCTTTCATGGTGATTTGTGAGACCATGACCCTCAATTGTTGAACTACCGAATGATTTGGACCTCATCAACCAATACCCATCCAATTTTAAGATGTAGAAAAGTAAACAATTCTCTTGAAAGTCAAGTCCATATCACCCAATAGACTCGGTCAACGAAAGTTTTTAGGCAAAGCCAGTAGTCACATGAATCATACAAACTTTGGTCCAGTCACACGTCATCAATCGATCACTGTCGATGATCAGATTCTTGCCCCTTGAAGAATTTCGACTTCAAACCATTCAACTTCTATTTACATTTTTATGCATTTATAAATGAATGTAGAAGTTACAGAAGGAGGAATAAATAAAAATAAATAAAAAACTAAAAAAGAAGTATCAGAAAGGGGAATGACTAGTAGTAGGTTTCCAAAATCATGCAAAACTGGTTAATGGAAAACTTAGACAGATTAGTGCGTTTGTGTCTATCAATCCAAGCACAACCCTATCCAGTACACTCTTAACAATAAGAAACTTATCAAAATCGCTCTCTGCCCAGATAAAAAGAACCTTCGTAGCATTGCGATATCGCAGGCAACACTTGGAAGACACAAAGAACTTGTAGATACCTGAAACACAAAGAAATCTCCGAGAGAAACGTGAAGTCTATAGTTATGAAAAATCTAACCCCAACTGCACACCTTCCAAAAAGTTCAGCCATCAACCTTGTGATGAGAAACAGATGGACAAATTTTAACTAAATTCTACCTGCAAACTCTGCACACAGCTATCAACATACAACGGCATACGAACCTGCCTAACCTCATCAAAAATATAGATGTGCAGCATACCTACAGCTGAAATGTTTTTTACAACTTTACCTAATGCATGCGAAAGCTTAAGCTGTTGACAACTCTCTCTTCTTTTCTCCCTCTCTTAAGCATGTTATTTGTGAGAACTAAAATCCTATTGAAAAGAAAAAGAAAATATGGTAACAAAGCTGCAGAAACGGAAACAACATTGAAGAATATTACACTGCTCTAACTTATTATCTGGCTTGTACCATCTCTGAGACTACCAGCGCCGGATCCATAGGTCCTGCCCTTCTCAAGTCGGAAACTGGGAGTTGAGTCTTCGATAGACTCTTCTTCGTAGCAAGAAAAGATGGGAGATCTCGATTTTGAGAAGTTCTTCCTTCAAAACCACGCTCCCTCTTCCAGGCTGGATCAACAGGGGGTAAATTGAATGGGTCTGCTTCCAAAGCAATCGGAAACTCGGGCAATTTGGGTGTAGAGGCTGGAAACCTGCAGCTCGAAAAGTCTCTTACAATATTAGTAATTATTTCATGTGTGACACATTGTTACAGAATAAACTCAACTTCACTACCAACAATTTAGAGACATCAGAAAATGATATCACTGATAAAGTTCCTGAACTCACTTCTCTTTGGAGTAATTATCTTTGAAGATACGTCCTTTGCTCATTGTTTCCCTCGGTATTCTCTCGGCGAGGTACTTCATCGGGCCCCACACTGGTGGAACTCTGCAAAATGTTGTGGCATCAGCTACAGGTACTAACTACGCTGGCCATATCATCTTCATCAACGACCCATCAACTAAGTCAAATTTAAAACGTGTCAAAAATCAAATAATTACATAAGTCTTAAAAGTATAAGCATACTTTGTAAAAGGTTCCATGTTGCTGAACTCGGTTCGAACTTTTTGACTTTCTTTCAAGTGAGCGTATGCAGCTTTAAGGCACGACAATGCTTCAGCATGTGCATTGGCTTCGTATCCTTCGTCTAGAATGAGCCCATGAAAATAGTACGCTGCGGCCTGTCAAACACAAGTATGTTAAGACTGCAGAAAACTGTGAGAAAAGAATGAAATAAAAATGGTTAACTCATAACATCATAAATTAAAAAATGCAACTGTAGTTAAGGCTGAATTATTCATATCCCCAAATTCTTACTAACATAAAATTTCAAAATGGTGGCTCTGTATAGTACCTTCGCGTCCGCAAGTTTCCATTTCACAAACAATATGTGTTTGTCCCTCAATGCTTCTGCCAAGGGCACACGAACCAGGTTCTCCATTGCCTGTCATGCGTAACGTAATTATCAGGTATACTCGAAGAGAAAATTGGAAGATAATAATGTAACAAATGTTCAAAATCATATGAATCAATACTTGAGATCATATTTTACAGTACATTGACTTCAGAAAGGTTCCAAGCCAATTGGTTAGTTTCTTGCAATAACTACCTGTTCCCATACTTCGACTTGCTCACAGGCTAGTCTTCGCTTAACTGCTAGTGAAGCCTTCACATTGCTAATCGCAAACCCTAGCTGCAACTCCACAGCCTGCACCACGACGTTGATATTAACTAACACTGAAATGTGCCAGGTTTGTAGCAATCCTTTTTAGAATATGTCAACACCTGAGACATCAAAGCATGCAAAACTATAAGCACCTGGCCTAAAGCTTGCTTTTCCAGTGATTTCAACATCGCCTCTGTTAGTTCGGCAGGAAGCTTTTCTCTGCAAAAGTATAATCACGGAAATATCAAAATCAGTGGAATAATATGTATCAACCTCAATTTAACTGTTGATGCATATTTCGGCACACTAAAACTACGATCCTGAAGTCGCCGGAGTTGACAACTATTTTGCTGCTATGAAGCTTCTGATAGATTTAAAATCTGTGTCACATTAGTAGATCGCATTGGGATCCATTTTCCTAAGAAATAACAAGACGAACTTATTTATCTTGATCGATTCATAACATGCAAACTACTGGAATGCAGAGTTTAAGAGTTACAAGCTAGAAACCAATCCAAATAACTTACTTTATATGCTCTGAGATGTTGGGCAACACACGACTTAAGGCACACTCAAAATATGATGCGGCCTTCAATAATATATCAATGGCATCTCTTTTGTCTTCTGTAGAGAGCAAAAAATATCAAGTTAAAATGACATAACAAATTGCATGACTCGTACACACAACCCAACCTCTGTCTTATCTCGAATCAATCAATCAATTAGAGGTCGACTCTGATAACAAATTAATATTCGTAGGACCAAAATTAGCTAAATATAATACATCAGCCTCAGAGGATCCCCACTACGAAAACAATTTCGTGTAATCAACTTCAATTCGTCAACGATAACAGAATGTGTCACTTCTGATGCCTGTCAATTTACTGTAAATTTGTGTGCAGAGAACACTTTACCACTGGATTAATATTAAAGATGATATACGAGAAGCTTCCAGGTTGTGAAGCCACAAAAAAAGGGAACTTTGTACTGCAATTGCAATAACAGTAGCAAAGCTAGTAGGAGTTACCATCAGTTAAACTGTACCAAGAAAGACTCGCAGATATATACCGCCCAAAAGTAAAGACTGGGTGCAAAGCAAAGCACATGCCTTCAGATGCTTTGGGATTGAACCCATCTGCCGAAGGTCTTGGTGTTAAACATAAATTAGCTTCTTGTAAAGCCAGCATCCCTAATAGATGCAGCACCGATAGCAACTCATAATACCCACTTGCAAGTGCAGTTTCCTGCCAGAGGAATAAGCGAATCAATATACTTCTATTAAACTTCAATGAAACATGAATTAGCATAACTCGTTTTGGGCAATGTTATCGTGCATGATTGCAAGGTATAAGCAAATGCAAAAGACACCATCATTCCCTAAACTCTTAAAGAAGCCAAAGCAGCACAAGTGAGCCACCCCTCAAACCAAAAGTTGCAAGTCTTTGAGCACTGACCTTATGTTCATCTTCTACATTTGTCCAGGGATATTCAATATCGGACCCAAATTTGTCACCTGATGAATATGTAGTGCTGCTTCACTTTAGTTCTTAATATCATAATACTCATAATGCAAGTACTTTGTATAACCCTCCGGGCAAACCTAATGAACTGATACCACAGATGATAACGAGCACAAAGGAAAAATTCCAATGTCTAAGCCACGAGTGATTATTTCTTAAATTTATTATTATTATCATTGGCGTTGATCTTTTCATTGTTTTCTTTTTTATTATATATATTATATAAATAAATAAACACAAACACAAACACAACCGAAAAAACTCTGACGATATCTCACCTCCTGTGACCAGGCCCACCAATACGGGTAAATAAGAATTCAGTGCTGTTTCCAAATCTACCTCAACAGAACTACCTGCAGCACATGTAAAAACAAGTCTTTGGATCATTTTACCCCAGCGAGCACACATATATACAAGCATCATTCGAAAAATGTATCACTTGCACTGAAAGCAAAAGAGATTGCCTACGAGAGTGCAGAGAACTACCAATCATGCTTACCGTCAAGAGATTTTCTTCGTCTTATTTTGACCGCAGGCCCGCTTTTGCAAGCGATAGAGATAATTTGTGATCGAAGAGATTGCAGCTTCGCTGCCAACCCCGCAGACACATATCCCTTCAAGAGCTCTGTTAAATCAATATGTTTAGGATTCCTTAAGCCCGGCACAAACACATACACTTCACTCGCCTGGACGGGGATTCCTAAGACACCCCCATCATCTACAGCTTCAGTGGAAAAAATGCATCCCATGTTTCTGCAAATCTGAGCCCCCACATTCCACTCGTTAATTACGTCGCATTGGAAGACTACAGCAAAAACGTTTCAAATGAACATTCAGCTCCTCAACTTCAGATACAATTGCAAAATGAAGAACCGATTCAGGAATTTTCTGACACTTAACAGCGACTTAGGAATTCGCCAGTCATCAAAATAACACGAATTTTTTTTCGAATAACACACATCAAAAAAATTCATCCCGATTCAGCATGTTTTACGAAAAAAATATTGACAAGAAGCTACAAAGTCTCCAGACAACTCGCAGTGTACTCAACAAGAAGCAAACCAAACACAGCACAAGCATTATATTTCCAAAACCGCACGAAACCGGTATATAGACCAAAAACTACCTAGAGGTCACAGCTTCCAATTTACAACTCAAGAATCAAACGTTTCGCATACTTGACACAAACTCACAACCACGCTGCACCAGGGAACCGACTCAGTCCAAACACACTGCCAAAAACTCCACTGACGCTACCACCAAAGGACCAAACCAGCAACGAATTCACCAACAAAGGGCCGCTGCGCTGATGTCTTCTCTACCTCGAAACCACCCGCGCAACACCCTCTAACAGACCACAAGCACGACCGGCTGCAGGAAAAAGTCCAGACGAACTGAAACAATCAGCCCAAGACTTGTGCAATACGCGGCTGCTGTTTCGCATTCCAGCAGCTGGGTTGTAACAGATTCTCACATATGCCAAAAACAAACAACGAAGGGTGGGCTTAGATGCATGACGCAGGCTAAACGGAGGTGGGGGAAGGGGGGGGGGGGGTCAGTAACGAAAGAATCGAACAAGCAAGTAAAAGAGAGCGAGAGAGAAGCAAGGGTCGGTGGTAGGCGAGAGAGGTGGCGACTTGAGGAGCCAACGAAGCGGAGACTGCTCTCTCTTCACCAGCGCCCTTAACCGCGATGGATGCTCCCCTCCTCGACCCAAGGTCATAGGTCCTCAAGGGAGTGGGGGTCCCGTGACCGAGCCCTAGACTGCTGTGCTGGCATCACTCCTCGTCGCCACCTCTCCGCTCTGATGCTGACCGGGCGTCGACACCGTTGCCCACGTCCACGTCCAACCCCAAGACCGCCACGGCATCATGTGACGTGGCATGCTCCAGGTCATCAGCCTATGTGGGTAACGGTCTCCGTCCATCAATTTTCTGCCATATTCGGGCACCAAGTTAGTTTTGTTATATTGTGGGCGGAGCCCGTGTGGGGCCACTCTAATTGGAATTGGCAGCTTTGAGTGAGAACTCGATTTCATGGCCACGCTGCCGTTCAGGTTGGATGCTCACATTCTGCTTCGTGGACGGAACCCGCACGAAATTCTTCCGTCGTCATCGTGGGAATGAACGTGAATCGTCGCATGAAGGAAAGTGACAAGGATTCTGCATTCATTATGGGCTAATTGCTATTGTTAGTGACATCCACCAGACAAAGCTGCTTTTGCAGTTGGGCAGTCAGATGCCACGATGAACAAAAAAATCGCATTTGTGTCACGGAACAAAGGGAAATATCTCTCTCTGGGAACATGGGGACCACGTAAGCGAAGCAAAAGGAGTTTTTGGCGGTGCTGGGACTTTGGGCTTAGTACTAAGCATTCTCTCGCACCTCCATTGGGTGCAACGTCTGTCAGGCTGCTACAAAAGCCTTGGACCCAGCCGTGTGGATCACTTGTGACTTACACCACCACCAAACCCACATTTGGCTTTGACAATAGCCTTTGTTGCTCTTGTTAGGGTACACATCAGCAACGTAAGGGTGACCACAAGAATAAAATCAATAGCAAGCAGAAGGAGGAAGAAGTAGAAAAGGGGGTTTAAGGCTTGGCTCAGGCGTGTCAAGGGCGCGATGGCACTTGGAAGAGGTTCTTTGAGTCTCTATGAGAACACTCTGGGCAACATTTAGACGCCTTGACACGCCTGAGTTTGTTATTTTGTGTTTTATTGTATTTCTAGGTGTGTTAGTGTGTAGGGATTTGAACGAGCTTTTAGGCACGGAAGCTGATTTTAGGACACTTCCAGTTCTTAAAATAGTAGCTTGCATGGGCTTGTGTGTCCCACATACTAATCTTGTCTTGTGTGATAACCCGGTGATGAGGATTCAGGTAAAGCTTGGGCCTAACTTCTCGATAAAGCAGCTTGAAAAAAGAAACCAAACAGACATGCAATCAAACTTACTTATCTGGATAATCGCATGACCTCACAGGATTGATTTTAAAGTCCCAAATTTATAAAATCTAATATAGACATTTAATGAGATGTTTTTAAGTCGTGATCATATTTTGATCTCCATTAGTTCGGTTTTAAGGCACAGTAGCTCCTATTTTTTCCATTTCAACTTCTGTGTTCTCAGAAGCATTGACCAGATTTTGCAAGATTCTCATTTGCAACTACGTTCTTAAACAGGCAACCGCACTAGCCGCTGACCATCAATCAAGCTGCACAGAAATCAACCACACAGGAACCACTCAGAAAGAGGCTCCAGAGAAGTTGCCGCCTCTGCAGACAAGTGTCAGGATGACACTTAAAGAAACTTCATTGAGTGGCTATTATCTTTTCCCGATATCTCTTCTAGAATCGTGTAAATCTTAGCGTTAACTTTTTAAACTTTTAAAAAAATGAATGCCGCTTTGAGATCTCTAGATGCTTGCAGACTTACAGGGTGGAACTGTAGTACACGAGTTACCTTTTGATGTAGTAGAAACTGAAATCTCCCAGCATCAGAAACGATAGCAGCTTGGAAACAAGTGTTACACCCGCCCACGTACCAGGCCCAATTATTTTGAACAGGTGCTTGTTTCCCTCCACCATCTGGTTATTTTGCCACACCAAATCCAAGCTAATCATTCATGACCCCACAGCCAACAAAGATTTCCTTCAGAAATTTACTATTCAAGAGTAGTTTCGAATTAATGTCAGTTGTAACAGCTCCCAGATATTGCAGACTCACGGTATTTATGACAATGCAGTTTACTCATTTTTTAAATCCTTCAAACAAAGAAGAATCGTTACAAGGAAAAGATGAAGAAATTGTGCTGAAATTATAGGAAGAGGTGTTGAACCCGGATGACGAAGTGGATGCAATTCAAGAGGTTAGACACTCCCAATGCAAATACGTAATGAGCCGTGTGAGGTTCGATCACCTGCGAACGTTTCGTTAATCAGATCGTAAATTGATTCATCAAGTTTTTATCTCGGTGAACTCTAAATGAAATTGCAAGATCAGACCATATCACTAGGACATTCTTACTTGAAATGCTGCACAGTAGGAAGAAATTTTACTAAGGATTGGAAGTTTTTAGGGTTGGAAAATTTACCCTAATTGACTGCATCAGATTCAGTTGAGGTATGATCTGTACTGTCTCCAAGTAAACACCGAAAGCCCACAACATTCTGTGGAGAACAGGATACCCGGTCTTTGGATACGATATTATTGACAGCAACACACAAGGACCCAGCTGCAATCCTCGAGAAAAAACTTAAAGTCAAGCTTTACTACCACCTAATACATCTTACAGTAGGATCCATCCCATCCAGGATTGTTGAACAGAAAAAAAATGCCTGATCAAAATATCGAATTCGAAAATGTCAACAAAGTTCAAGTTATTTGTTCGTATCTATACAAAGTGTTCCTCTGTTGGAGGCAAATAAAGTTATTGGATGTAAATTTGTGGGTTAGCATTTGCATTACCAAGTACAGTAAAGGGAACTGATCAAGATCTTTGGAGTAAGTCGACCTCAGTCTGAATTGCAGCTTGCAGAGCACCCACAAGGTGACAACAAGTGTCATGAAATCCATGAACACGTAAACATCTTGCTGCATCACCGAGCTACAGTAGAGCCGTGCGAAGAGAGACATTGCAGTGATCATTTGTGACTTGAAGGACAAACCTGCATCGACGATTTCAATGCTTAACAGCCACGTTGCATGAAAGTTGTGGCCAAATTTTATTACAAGAGTTTAAAATAAATAAAACCTAAAATCTGTGTTAATTTCAGAGAAGCCTATATCAGCTTCTGATGTAGGCAAGATTATGATTCAGTTGATTTAAGGAATGCATAACTCGAAATTTCAACAAAAAAATTCAGCACTGTGGTAATTGCATGCATCACAAGGAATCCTGACACTCTTGGACAGCGAACTTTTGCCTCGTAGCAAATCACAAAACCTTTGATTGTCTTCTCTGATGTGTAGCAGTCAATTTATTGTTGCGATTATAAATTGTTAGTAATCGCGAGTGTGATGCTCACCACCACAACTCTCCTCCGTGCCAATCTTGTGAACGAGGCAGCCAAGGCCCACAATGCGAACAAGCTCAGCAGCAATTTTAATCTTGTTCACGTCATAGTAAACTAGGTTCATGAACCACAACAATGCAATCGCACTCATCACAAACTTTCCCCTCGCGTATTGCTTCTCCGCCCATTCTACCGGGTTTCGGTGCAACCTCTTTCTCTTGCTGACAAGACCCATGTCAGAATCACAGATTTTCAGTAACTGAACTTTCCTGGAGAGTTTGTTGGGAGCTCACATCACCCTAAATGCAGAATGGGTTGGTATGTGACGAAGGTCGTCTGCCAATGAGCCTCCAATTTTGCGCTCTGCCTCGATGCCTTGGTACAATAGTCTGTTGCAATTAGGTCAAACTCATGGAAACTTTGCAAACCATCTCGTGTCCTTACAAAATGCCACCTATTGTATTGTAGATCTGACAGAGACGACGAACATAGAAATGCTAAATGCTAAATACAGTCATGTGTGCTTCAAGTCCCAAAAGACACGTTGCCAGTGAAGAGATTCCGGGAGGACTTGGACAATTCACGTGGATTCGTCTTGCAGCTTGTAAACCAGTCGGTCTCTCGCCATGTCCGCATCAGGGGATGATGTTTTGGCTTCTGGGGCGTGGCATGGCCAGTGCATCGTTCAGAGGTTTAGGGCACCGGCGGTGATCGGGTTCTATATTAAATGTGCAGCTATGTTACGTGTCCGAATGAAGATCGTCGTCCGGGAAGTTTTTGATATCTTACTATTTAGCTGTATGGGTCAGTTCCTTTTAGAAAGCAGCGGAATTTTATGATTTGTTAATTATGGTCGAGGATTGTGGAGCTGCGCTCGACGGCGTTTATGGGCCAATTGGAAAATGCAACAGCTGCGATGGTGTACACATTGACTCGTGTCGCAATTGCTAAGGAAGAGAAGAAGCTGCATCCAGCAGCCGAAATCGTGTTTGTGCATGACCTGGGTTGCAGTTCCTAGAACAGGCTATCCAATCTCGCCGATCCCTGTGACGATACGGTGGTCACCGAGGAGTCATGCGAATGTACTCTTGGCGTGGCGATTGTTATTTCGATGTTGGTTTCTCTGTGTACCAGTGTGCAAGTTAAGACTGGATGTGCTGTTCGGAGCAGGGGGCTATTTTGCAAGCCCATTATTGCTCATGGCCTTGTTGAGTATGACCGTGGTGGGCATTCAAGAGGAGACTTCATGTGAGTGAGAGATCAAGCTCATTCTCGGTAGAGTTGCTACGGTCTTGTGCATATCTTTTGCGGTTGCTGCCTCCTACTTTTTCAAAGCAAAAATATGCCTTCGTTAGGGACCCATGAAGCGGATGCTTCATCAACCAATTCATTGATTACCTGCATTGCAATCAGTTTTGAGGATTTAAATGTGGATGGCCGTGAGGACCTGGAGACTATTGCAGGGATTGTAATCGTGATGACTTGGTGGAGGTATGAAGAAAATGCTTTAATCTTCTTGGAACAGAACTCGCGCAGGTGCGTCATTTAGCAGACAGTGACTACAGATTGCGATTCTCGTCTGGACAGATGAGGCATCCATCCACCTTTGGCCCTCTCATCGTGTGTCTCTGCAGCTTCCTCCGCATGCTTCCATCAGGTCGTTGCACTCATAAGAATCCTGGAACAATTTCAACTAACTCGTATGCATGTTCCTGCTGGTTATCAATAATAATAAAATAAAATAAGAAAAGTCCTTCCTCGAAGCTGGCGCGTAAATCAACTTCTGCAGTTCACGTTCATGTCATTTCATCAAGTAGAGTTAGTTGGTGGCTTATCAGGATTGTAGGCAAAATACATTGATGTCATGGAGGTGATCTCTGTCGCTTTAAACTTCGTTGTTAGGGGGGCAGATTGGCTGTGACGAATGGCCTGTCACTGTACTGCCTACTATTCCGTTATGTGATCAGACGAAGGGGGCAATCGTTCTAGGAAAGCCAATCGATTTTGAAAATAAGGCTTTTTTTTAGCAGAAAGCTTCGCTGCTATTTGTCCTGGATCGTTTGAATGTACACTACTGGGTCAGTATTTCAAGCAAAGAATAAAACGCTGAGGATCAGTAATAGTTTGCAGATTCCAGTTGCGTGCGCATCTGAAGACTACAAGGTGCTGCGGCTGACAATGCTCTACATCTGCTGGACAGGTATTTCACTGTAATCAGCCTCTCGCCGGAGTAGATCTTGAAGTTACAGGAATTGATCTCAACTTTTCCAGCTGCTTCATACACCTCAACCTATTTGCTGGACGATTTCTACGAGATCCTTCCTACTTTGTTCATTGCGTTAATGGGAAAAAATGCATTGTGAAGCGATATAGAAGTGTAGATTGTCATAACAGGTTTATGTTTTATTCTCCAGACATACTATAAGACACTGTGTTTTCATGACCTAACGTGGTAATGTCTATGAATTTCTCTTTGCTTTGTTCAACTTAACCGGCAACTGCTAATTTTTGTGTCCCACTAACAACTGACGTTAAGGCTTGCGGTGGCATTGCAGGCTTACCATCTGGAAGCTGCTTCCCCAAGTGAACTATCAAATGTTTAGCGACAGAGTCAGTTTCACTAATTGGTTCGAATGCATGAGATTTTTCCATCATCATGTACATGGAGTGTTGATGCTGAGTAGAAGTGATAACAATGAGATAGGTATGGAGATGTTAGAAGGACGTGGTTAGTATGAATATGCATACTTCTGATCATTTCTAGCTCCACTTCATGATCATTTTGTAATTTTAAATATCGAGTTCATAAAATCACAAGCTCTATTTGCCAAGCCGTCCGTTTAGTCGAGGAAAAAGTGGTCCAAGTGAATACGTGAGTGAAACTTTTCGACTCTCTGGTCCTGTGTAACGAGTTTCCACTGGTGATCACACAAGTCAACTTTTTTTCTCAAATCCATGGATTGTTTTTCACCGCTCCTAAACCGTCGTCTGCCGCCCCCTACTGAAACGCCAGCCCTAGCGAAGATCTGGCCTATAGTCAAAGATAACTGTGTTGCATAAAATCTTCAATTATGGTTGCGGCTTAAAGCCTTCAATGAACGTGAAGTACTTAGTCACGATGTACATCAGACAGCAGACACCTCGATTATACAATAAATCTACTTATCGTCAATAGTCTCGTCGTGAACATGCTTCGAAATCCTCTTGCACAGTAGCCCATTCTCTCAGACGTCGAGAATAGTAACCCATGACGCATTTTAACCATGACACGAGCTAGCCTGGAAGGTGTTGCGGAAGTAAGAATTAGTTGAGAGGGATGAGTATTAGTGAACCTCGCTGGGTCACTCGCAAATCAATGACGGGGTTCCGCCTTTTGATTTTCAGGGTTAGAATGTATGTCTAGCGCGATATTTTTGCATGAGCTTTGCAAGTTTTTAAATGTGAGTAATATGAAGACATGGGAACTCTTTCCGTTCCTTAAATTTCACAAAACTGTGCTCTAGGTCTATTTGTAAAGGGAGATTGTTAGAGCAGGAGTGTGGGTTCTTGTAGCGGCTCAGAGAGTTCAGGCAACTTGTGCCCCCATTGTGAGGAAAGTTCACTCCTCTTCTCGTCTGATACATTGTGTGCTTTTCCACGTTTCCAAACTTAGGTGATCATGTTTCTTTTAAAATCGCTGAGATTTTGAAAAGTAGTTTATGCTTCGAACCAGTTTTTATCAGATGCCCAAGCGGGCGATTCCTACAATGGTCCCAAGAGCTGGTACAGTGGCCGTGCGGCGATCAGCCAGGTTGGTAGCCGCAGCGGCAACTGAAAATCCTGATCACTCCAGCGTTGGGGATTCTACCTCCCAAAAAACTCCGGAAGTACAATCTGGAGCTATACGTAGGTCAAAAATTGCCCGAACCACCAAGCCTCAAGTGAAGAAAAGTAGGGAGAATGCTGCGGAGAAAGAGGACGAAAGTTGCAAGATTCAATGTACGACTAAGAATGTGAAAGTGGAATCTATTTCTGAGGCAAAGGATTTCCGAGCGAAAGAGGTCAAGACATTGCGAAGAACAAAATCCCTGAAGAAGTTCCCCAGCAGAGATTTAGAGGTTTGGTCTTTCGCTTACCTTGCTCATCATAATTTTCGAGGTGCAGTATGATTGGGATTGTTGTCCACTAAGCTATAGCTACAAAGTAACTTCGTCGTGCGACCTTCAACCCTGAACCCTAGATGGTTAATGCGTACAAATACCAGATGAAGCTTTGGGAGCTAGGATTTCGTAACGTTGCTGGAGTGGATGAAGCAGGGCGCGGTCCACTAGCTGGGCCTGTGGTAGCCGCAGCGTGCATTATTCCTGCCTCGGCCACAATTCCAGGCAAGATCTGTTTTTGTGTATCACAATGGTCTTGCCGAGCAAGTGGTCCATGTCAAGAAGAACCTTATGTAAGGCTAAACGGTGTTGCACAATGGAAAGAGACTTTCACTGTTCATCACTTGTGGATGTCGAGAGAACTGTGGTGCAGCTGGTTTAGGGTAGCAGGCCAAGTGTGTCGATTGTAGCTGTGCAGGTGTGGACGATAGTAAGAAGCTAACTGAGGCCCAACGGGAAGAACTGTATGCCCAAATTGTAGCCACTCCTGGAGTTGCTTATGCTGTATGTATTTTTTCCTCTTAGAACTCCAGTGCCACCTACTGTGTACTAAACAGTGGTTGCATTTTGTACTAACTCCCTTGTATAAAACAGAGCTAAGGAAGAATGCATACTAGATGATACTTTGCGTGTAGAGCTCCTAAGTATTTTCTTTAATCATCGATTTGTTCTGTTGAATGATTCAAGTTCGTCTTCTTGATTTGTCAACATCAGCGTTTGATATTGGCATGAACTCTCGGTTGAACTTTCTGAGCCTCTAATGGCGAAATGTGCAGATTCATGTGGTGGATGCAGCTAAAATTGACGAAATCAATATTTTACAGGTTCTTTGATTTCTTCAATGAATGTTTCTCATGTGTTTTATCCGTGAGGTTTGATCCTTCAGGTTATGAAAGTTTTGAGTGAGAAATACTCGCGTAAGATTCAAACGAAGAGCCACTACTAGTACCCACAGATCTCAAGGGAAGTTTTGTTTATGAGTCAGAATTCAATTGCAGGTTGTTGAAGCGTGAGCAAGAGGTGATTTGATTGATCATCTTGAACGTCTGTTGCAGGCAACTTTACTTGCAATGTCTACATGTGTTAAGAAGCTCAGAAAAGAAAGAGGTGGAGAAGCTCCAGATTACATTCTTATTGATGGCAATAGAATTCCAGACGAACTTTCAAAAGAGGAAGCTCAGTTTGTTATTAAGGTGCATGTCCTGCTCTGGCAACTACATTGATTTATCTTGCCATGAAACCTCTTCCAACTCCGAACCAAGCACATTACAGGCGTGTCAGATGTCTGAAACTGTCTGCGTTCTGTTCATCACTTTGATGTATGCAGGGAGATGCGGAGTGCCATGTCATTGCAGCAGCCTCTATCTTGGCGAAAGTCACCCGTGACCGTATGATGGTGGATTATGACAGGTAAACCTCAAAACTGCCATTTATCTTCCTCTGAATTCATTAAATGCTGTTTCTGTAACATTGGTTTCTCTGCATCATTATGCTACTGTATTACAAGGAGCCTTTTTGTTTCCCTTTTTTATGTACAAACAATGTCCACACTGCGGAGGCTGGGTTGGTTGAGTTGGGTTGTGGTTACAGGAGGTGGCCAGTGTATGGATTCAAGGCTCACAAGGGCTATGGAACTGCAGCCCACATAGGAGCTCTGTTGAATCATGGACCCTGTGACATTCACCGTCGTTCGTTTGCTCCTCTCAAGGGCTCCAACACTCTTCTGAGATAGAGATCAAGGCTCTGACACACTGGTGAAGAATTTACATCCTGGATATATTTTAATTGATAGTAGTTTATAAGTGATGTTGAAGAAACTGTGACTTTGACAATGGTTTCCAACCATTTGATGATGATAAATGAAAGACCGTCCAACGAAAAATCTCTCTGTTTTTGTGCACCCATCTGTTTGACAGCTTGTAGAACACTTCAACAAATTTGACGCTATTTAACATCCATTGTGAAATCGACATCAAATTCTTCCCATAGAAACCATGGTTTTAAAGTTGAACTGCGTTGAGGAGGCAGTGTTCGATGAAGATGTGGTTGTATTCAAAATGGCACCAGTGGAAATAGCTGAAGATATGTTATTAACATTTCTGTAGTTATGATTTATAAAAGTGGTTTAGGTGATTAGTTGATTTTAAAAGGTAGTTTAATTTGTAGCAAATATAAAGATTTTAAAAATAACCTTTCAAAAAACACACACACACACACACACATCGATTAATTCTGTAACAACTTTAGTTTTTCACAACAATTGGTATATCTTAAAACATGCAATTGTTGAAGATTTTAAAACATTGTTGAATATGTCATGTTTGTTTATTGTAAAAGGTTTACGTAACTTATGGCTGTTGTTGATTATAGATTAAGTTTGAAAGGTGTATGTATATATGTAAATAGAGAGAGAGAAATATTTATTTTATTATTCATTTACAGAGGATAAAAAAAATATACATTTAGAATCGTAATCAAGTAATATGATAAGCATAGCATTTTTTATAATTAAATAATCTTCTTTCTGAACAAACACGTGTATTTTACTCAAAAAAGAAAGTTTCTCTATCTTTAACATGTATTATATATAAGAAGATTGTGGATGTAAGTCATATTCTTTCTTTCAATTTGATTTTTTTTTAATAAAGCAAACATAATCACAAACTTTAAATATTCCATCGGAAGAAATTAACTATATATTTCAATTTTACTAATTTAAATATCACCATTATAAATATTAAAAAATATATATAATCAATACAAAGAAAAATCATCATAAAACAAACTAACATTTCTCAACAGTTTTCTTTCTTCGTTTTTTTTATTATAGATTATTTATGAATGCTGTAGTAATTTAGTTTGTACGTAAACTAAATTACTACAGCCGTACTAAACTATTTAATTAATGTAAATTTTACTTTTTTATATATTTTGAATTTTAAAAAATCATAATTAATAATCTTATCGTTTTTTAATTTATTAGTGTGAAATTTTTCATAACGGAAAAAGGATCTAAAATTTAATAACAAAATGTTTGAGACCTCATTCCAAATGTTGTCATCAGAGTAAAAACAATAGTGTCATAAAATTACAATGTTATTATTCTTTTGAATCTTGCTTGTACAATGTAATTTTTTCTTAACTTATTAGCAACCTCAAGGATGCTAAAACTCTAAGTGAAAGATACAATTCACACATTTATGTAAGAATTCACATCTTTAAGAAATTCAATACTTTTTTTATACTTATTATTTGGTTTCTTCACAGAGTCCATCCCAAGATCGTGACCGTCCAACTTCATCGTATAGATTGAAGAGCCGATTCTTCCAAGACCTCAATCGGACAAGACTTCATCGCCGGATCTCGAATGGAACGTAAATTTGGGGGCTTGAATTTGGGGACTTGAATTACAGAAATGCAAAAGCTCTCCTGGAGCAGCCACGCCTTCAAATTTGGGCTGGGAGGGAGCTTGACGGAGCTGGGGATATGGCGATGCCAATCGCTCGATGTCTGCCTCGATTGCTGCCGTGAGTGCACTACCTGAAGCTTTTTTGCTCCTACTCTTGAATCCTAATCCTCTTATTCTCCCTCCTCTTGTCTTCATCCCGCTGTTTTCACGCTTGGTTTGGTCACATGGTCGGGATAATCCGTCACCTTGTCCGGCTTCGTCGAATTCTGTGAATTGTGTCGTGCTGGTTTCGGAAGATTTGAGCTGAGCGTTGCATGCCGTTGCCTATTCTGCGAGGTTGCATCGATTTTCGTTATCTGGTTTAGAGGTATTGAAGAGGCCTTTCTTTTTCAGAGGGTTTGAATTGGTGTGGATGATTTGACAGCGTTAGTGCTGGCATTGTGATAGTGGTGCTATGAAGTTATGCCCCGGAGAGCCCTAATAGTTAGTTTCTTTCGACATTTGATACACATATGCAGAATTCAGTCGGTTTTGTCGTGAGAAAGCTTATCAGTGTTTAGATGCCAAGCAAGGACGAGTTCAAGTGTGTTTGACAATCGGAGTGCGCGGTCACTAGAGATTACAATGCTACATTAAGAAAGATTTTACACTGAAGTAGCGTGAGAAAATTGCATTAAGCTCTGTTCTTGCGAAGCTCATCATTTAGAAATAATCTGCTGATGTTCTGTAATTCAGAAAGATTCGGGTTGAAGCTATTTGAATCAAGTAGCTAACAATCTTGCCGAATGCAAAACCTATATTTCACTCTAAATGTGTCTTGAATAGCCCAAGACCAGGTCCATAGTTCAAAGTTTATGTATCGATTTTCATCTACTGATTCAGGAGATACTGCTCAACGGCATGATTTGAAAGCTCGTTGGATTCACTCTATTCTCCTTGTTGGTCAGCAACTGGAATCATCAATTGCATTTTTCTCGAGCTCCGGTCAAGAACGGTTCTTGCTGGAAATCAATCAAGAATTTTAGGTGAGAGTAGGTCTTTCTTTGGCTAATTAGTCAAAACAGTTCAATGCATATGCAGGCTGGACCTACATAGTAACATTCTTGTGGACCAAATCTCTTGGGATAGACGAATTACTGTTGTTGTAGGTGCAGCCTGCATATTATGATCATCTTTTCGGAAGAAAGTTGAATCATCTTGCAAATTTTCTCGAGATCTCAATGTATGTGTAAATTTCTCTTGTATTTGCGAATAAATAAATCACCGTAATCTTAGACATCAGTATGCAGGTTGAAGAAAAAAGACATGTTGTTTCTTTTCTAGTCAGCGGTCATTCTCGTTAATTGATCACCATTGAATTTTAGATTCCAGAACTCTTGCGTGAAACTTCTGAGAATCAAATAGAGTTTTTCGAGGTTACAGATACCAGTTTGGAACTACTTTCTTGTCATTTCAGTACTGATCAACGCCGATTATAGGTTTGGAGTCGGGCAAGGTGAGGCAGAACTGGGACGTGCCTTTACTTCTCAAGCCTTGCAGTCTATTCAAGCTTCTCCACTCTTCGATAATTCACGTTATCCATTCGCTGAGGTTTGTATTTGCATCAGCCCGAACAAAATAGTGTACAACTCAGTGTTTCGTGTATTAGAAACACAGTGATTGGAATTGATATTGTAGGTGCAATTGAGCACATTACAAAGCTGTAATTTTAATGAATATCTACTTAGTTTGAGGCCGCATCATGCATGAAGCACAATGATAGCTGAACTCTTGCGACTTTGAATGGATATCATCTTAAGTAATCGCGTTGTGCATGGATTGTGTGGTTCTTGGCTGGTTTGGTGGCAATGACGTCTTTAATTTGTTGTATCCTCGTTTGCAGGCCAATCGAACAAACTTGCAATTCTTGAAACACCAGGGATCACCTTTTTGTAAGAGAGCATCTGCTCTCTCTAATTATAGGCGCTGCGCAACGGCTTCATCGACAGGGATAGCTGAGCAAGCATCTAGCCAAGGGTATCATAAACTAGTTCTTGCACTTTACAGCTGCAGTGTGGTTATGGCTTGTACATAAAAATGCGGAAGTGTTATCACGTAGTCCAAAATTTGACTTGGTACTTTCATGTATGTTTCGAACTTGTTATTGAGGCAGTTGTTTTTGCCTCTGAAAGTGTATGATAAAAAACCTCTCACATCTAATGGTTATTAAATAGCCTCTATATATTGGATTGAAGGCACAAACAAGTTACATTTTGTAGGACATTTTTTAGTTACAAATTAAAACGTTTGGTCTTGTTAATTGCAGTGAAAACCAAATGGCGAGCTCAACACCGCACAATGACGAGTCCATTTCTTATCTTTCCCAAGCTGAGGCCTCAGCCATCGACGAGTTGCTTATGGGAGAACTTGGTTTTTCAATTGATCAGCTCATGGTTAGTCCCGTGCGCTTGCTTCTAGAGTGAGTAGTTTAAACTAGAGATTGGACCATCTCTTGATTCAAATTCGGACATTTCTAGTCCTGTTAATACTAAACTGTTGAATGTGTCTAGCATCTATTTGAGATTGACCATATTGGTGTGTTTGGTATTTGATGAGCAGGAATTGGCAGGATTGAGTGTGGCATCAGCTGTTTCTGAGGTATTAAGGTTGCCTGTTAACGAGTCAGTTTTGAGATAATCATAACAGGCCTTACGTTTTATTGGTCGCTGTTAATTGTTCCGTAGCTATATATGCAGAAGGATCTCAAAAGAAGTTTATGTTTTTATCACTTTGAATGTGAGGAAGTAGTCTCAAAACCAGAAAAACTGTGCAATTTTTTTGGCTAGAGGATCATCTAGTCAATTTTAAATAACAAGTGGTGCTTCTCACCTATCGCAAAAATTGAATACTTAAGCGCGTATGTTCATCATTAAGCCTCCTTGATTTTGGTTTCATGATGCTCTTATTGTGACGACAGGTTTACGAAGCAAACCACTATCGTCGGGTACTAATTATTTGTGGACCTGGCAATAATGGAGGAGACGGGCTTGTGGCTGCTCGGCATTTGTGCCATTTTGGATACAAACCAACCATCTGTTATCCAAAACGGACCAATAAGCCTTTGTACCAAGGACTTGTGACTCAGGTTTTTCTTTTTCTTTTTCGTTTTCTTTTTTTTTTGGGGGGGGGGGGGTATTTTCTTTAGGGAAGATCAGATCGTGATGTCTGACTTTATATCAGTTATGAACTACCTTAGTGAACATTTGGCAGTCGTGAATTGTCCTTGTGTCGTACGTTCGTCCCTAAGAGATGGCGTTTGATACTATCTCTCATGCTTGTTTAAATTACATTTTATGATCTGCTTTCGAAGCTGTTGATAGTGATCATTCCATATGTGCAGTTGGAAAGCCTGAAAATACCTTTTGTATTACCAGAGGAGCTACCCTCGAAACTGAAAGATCAATTTGACCTTGTCATTGACGCCATGTTTGGGTTTTCGTTTCATGGTAAGCGATGTGTAGACTATTCATATTGTTTGCTCGCATTGGCTTTAGTAGTGAAAGGAGTTGCTCATTCATGTTATTTGGATGAATCAATGGGTAGCACAGCTGCTGATAAGCCACTAATGTCTGCAGTTGTTCGGTTTTGTTTGGTGTCACAATTTGTTGCAACCTAGAGTGTGTAATGTTACATGAGACTGGTATAACTTACTACGTCTACGATTCTGCATTACAGGTATACCACGTCCACCATTCGATTCCCTACTTCGAAAACTGGTGGCACCAAATGGAAAGAAAGCTGAGGAAGTGGGAGTCCCACCTATTGTGTCAGTGGATATACCATCTGGTTGGCACGTCGAGAATGGAGACACCGAAGGCACCTGTTTACGGCCTGATATGCTGGTCTTTCTCTTTCGTCCTTTACTTTCTCTTTGTTCAATACTAATAAGTAGAATAAATGTACTCTTTCCTTGCTTTCAGCTAATTTGCTTCTCGACTTACTACCTCAACCTACTGTAACATGTGGTCTGTCTCGTCTGCAGGTTTCATTGACAGCACCTAAACTTTGTGCAAAAATGTTTAAGGGTGCTCATCATTATGTCGGGGGTCGGTTTGTTCCCCCAGCAATTGTTGAAAAATTTTCCGTTCGTCTACCGTCGTATCCTGGTCATTCCATGTGCGTACGTATAAGCCCTACGGAATCACAGCCCGTAGACATTGCAGCGCTTAGACTTAATTATGTTGGTTTTGAACTGCTCGAAGAATCGGCTAAAAAAGATCCCTTTGAGCAGGTACTCATGTCTTCTTCTCTTTTTTTCTCCCCTTCAGGTTTTTTTTTTTTTTTTTTTTTTTTTTTTTTTTTCTATAAAATGACACACTGAAACTCAAAAAATTGCTTGGGAGTGGTACCAACTTGTCCCTGTGCTAAATGATGGTATCGACTGTGAAATTTCTGTCTGGTTAAGCTAAGAAACATCTTGCGAGTCTTGGAAACTTCTTTCTGGTTAATTTCGTGGAAAGTAAATGTAAGTTCTGTATTTTTAACAATGTTCTGATCTTATTACGTGATCTTAGTTTTATGTTATTAGCCTGTATTGTCTGCCCTTGACCAAGCCCACTTCACGCTAAGGATTGTAGAGTGGAATGTGCAGTTCAAAACGTGGTTTGATGAAGCTGTTTCACGTAAAGTATCAGAGCCGAATGCCATGACCTTGGCAACGGCTAGTGAAAATGGACAACCGTGAGTGCTGTGTTGATTGAAGCTATCTATTGATTTGTTAAGACGTGATTTACACAGCTGGACTTCCTCTTGTAAACTTAAACGTACTTGATCAGTTAAGTTTTTGTGTTGTTATTTCTTCTTATTTATCTATGTGGTGCTGGGATAGGTCTGCGCGATTGGTGCTACTGAAAGCCCTTGATGAACGAGGCTTTGTTTGGTATGTAATGACTTTGAACCCAGTCTCTTAGTATTTATGCATCTAATTTGCTG
Source organism: Physcomitrium patens (assembly GCF_059467195.1). Lineage (NCBI taxonomy): Eukaryota > Viridiplantae > Streptophyta > Bryopsida > Funariales > Funariaceae > Physcomitrium > Physcomitrium patens. The sequence continues at coordinate 12,807,624 of NC_143411.1, forward strand.
GTAATATGATTGCATTCTCAGCTAAATTATTGATAGGAAAGATTGCTTGCTAATTAATTGCTTCAGGTTTCAGCCAGTGTGATGTGAAAGGTTTTTGCATATTTTCGCAGGTATACCAACTATGATAGTCGGAAGGCAGCCGAATTGAAAGCCAATCCAAAAGCCTGTTTGGTCTTTTTCTGGGAACCCCTGCACCGCTCTGTATGTTTCTATGCCTTCACGGTGATTGTATTACTTTGTTCTAGGGGCGTTTGTTCTCAGAATATAGCGCCAATTCAAAAATGATCCTTTATTATTACTTTTTGTCAGACAACCGAATCACCGACGTCTATGTAGTTACTCGTGTTGCGTCGCACAATAAGAGATCCTCAGAAAGAATACACGTGATAGATAGAATCGAGTTTTGGCTGGTTGTTGATAGCATTCTAAGGATTAGACATTTTCAAGAATCTTAAAAAAGTCCGTTCGAGGATATGGTTTAGGATGAGAGACAATCTGTTAGTTGGCGTAGCTTATTTTGACATGTGCTGCAGGTGCGAATTGAAGGCAGTGTTGAAATGGTTTCTTCGGAAGAATCAGATTCCTATTTCCACAGCCGCCCTAGAGGGAGCCAGATTGGTGCTCTTGTCAGTGCTCAGGTAAAAGAAAGTTCCATTGTGCTTGTGGCAGTTAAAACGATGAAACTGTAACTGTGAGGCTTTTTCTCACTTTTAATTGTTGTGGTCAAGTTCATTAGAATTGAAAATACGAACAAGATAATGTGATAAATTGTTATGTGTTGATTCGAGACTTAAGATGAATATACTCAAATTGTTGAAAGGCAAATAACGATTCTCATAATCATGTAGTTCGTTGATTGATGACATTCTAATAACAACGAAAAAATGAAGGTAGAGGATGGTCCAGATGTACTGCCAGCTTCAGGTGCAGTGAATGTGGAGTTATGAATCTGTATAGCAATTCTCATGGCGTAACTATATCTACATTAATTGCAGAGTTCTGTCATACCTGGACGACATGTGCTGGACAAGGCGAACGAGGAGCTGAATGCAGAATATGCTGATGGGTACGACAATAAATTCTTTACTTAATATTTGCATTAGAACACGATGCAAGATTTCTTTTACCATCTGTTTTCATTTTCCAACTTCAACATTCTCTATTTGAACATGCTTTTGTATCAAATTATTTTTCGTAATGAGCTTTTCAGCATTTACTAATGGTAAGGTGCATCAATTTATTTGTAAAGAAATAGCATGCGTATATTCGATAGTCCTTCCAGCTAAGCTTGTGCCTCAAGTCTTCGCGTTGTGTCCAAGGGCATATTGAATAATCACTAACGTGTTAATTTTCGTCTGGATGCTTCATTTTAACGAAAAAAATTGGAGTGCAGAAAATTCATTCCGAGGCCGGCTCATTGGGGAGGCTTCCGGTTAATCCCTGAAATGATCGAGTTCTGGCAGGGTAGAGAGTCGCGCCTGCATGACAGGTGGGTCTTCAATTTTCCATCATTCAGCTTACATAAATCACGAACTGTACAGCAAGACCTGGAGTTTGTCGCTGAGTCTTGAAATGGTAGTAGCTTGCTTGTTTTTGTCGATACTTGCTAGTTTTTATTCAGTTTATTTATGATCTGATTAAGCTTTCATACGCATGTTTGAATTGTTGATATCTCAGGTTGCGTTACACAAGAGAAGGTGATAGCAACGGACAGAAGACTTGGAAAATCGACCGTCTATCGCCGTAATTTGTTTCCATACATTTGAGGGAGGAGAGGGGAAAGCTGGAGTGCTTCAAATCTTGAGCAGCCCTTGGCCAAGACAATGTGGATGAAGGCAGCGTTATAGTACTGAAACGTAGGAGTGACTGATGAGCAGAGGTTACTTCATAATGCCAGTATTGTGATGTGGAGTTGAAGTGCAATGGAATAACATTTGGGTAAAATTAAGACTACATTCCTTTATGCATACATTATATCACAAGCTACATATGCAGTTAATATGAAGTTAGAGGAAGCATCTAATTACATGCTATGGAGCTATAGAGTTCAAATGATTCTAATGCAAGAAAATTTGTAGAGATTGATTGAAACATCTCTATCCATTCTTATCAACACCAAAAAATGTTACAAACTCATTTGTTGGTGTAGTTGCACCTACAAATTCCACCACAATATGACAAGATCAAATCAATACAAATATAGTAGTTTCTAATATTCAAGACAATATTATTGTCATATCATCACCTCTATGATATAAGAATCCATTATTCCTCATATCATTGGATTTCTTCAATTTCAAGTCATTTGGAAACAATTACAAACATTACAAACATTGTATGATGTACAAAATGGAAATAGAGAGTTTGCCTAGAGAAAAAGTTGTATGCAATCTGCTTATTAGAAAAGAAAAAAATTAATTAAGCAAGCAAGTATTTGCAAGAAATTAATTTTCTATTTAATTAGTTAGCTAGAATAGATGGTGCCATATGTGATAAAGACTTTGTTGCTTTAACTTTAAGTAGTCTACCAAGGAGCTAGGCTACCTTCAAGCAAATTCAAAAAGGAAGACTCAAGTTATCTACTTTTTATGAATTAGAAGGGATATTGTTATTGAAAGAAGTTTCTCGTGAACTTGAAAAAACCAAAGATAATAAAAAAAGAGGTATTATTCTCAAAAGGATATTTTTGTGACTTTGGACCTAAAAGACAAAGCTTTCATCAATATTATAAAGAATGCTCTTTTGGACATCATCACCAAAGAGATGGATATAATCATCATCTATTTGTAATAAATAATAATGTATTAAAGTTGGAATGAGGATCAAAATAATACATCACTTACCACAAATGTGGCGAACTTTGTCATTTTACTTGAGAGTATGATGTTAAGAACTTGGAGAATCAAATTGAACAAGTACAACTTTAACTACCAAAAATGAAGAAAAGTAGTCATACCAATATAATAGAAGATGATGATGATGAAGATTATTCAATAGAACCTTTAACTAAAGCTATTATAAATGCAAATTTTAATGCATATGATTCTGAGAACAAATAATTCTTGGACTCTAGACAAAAACACATGTGACTAAAAACAAACAATTGCTATTAACAATTGAAGAATCAAATATTTCTAATATTAAAAAAATTAAAGGGCAAAATATTCATATATTTGGATAGAATAATGTATTTCTTAAAAATTCATTTGAAAAAATAAAATAAGTGAAAAATATTCTTTATGTTCTAGGTTTAAAAATAATTTAGTAACAATTGAAAAATTTACAGATTTAGGACACATTATATTATTCAACTCTACATCATGTTATGTACTTGATAAAGTCAACCAAAAGAGTGTTAGTATATAAATCAATCAAGGAAAACTTTACCATATTATAGAAAAGGAAAATGACTTGTTCTTAGCTACTTTACTATTAAGAGAAGAAAGCATCAACAAAACAACAAACAAGGTAAAACAACCAAATAAACCTCAAAGTTTTAAAGAAATTATTCAATTTTAGCATAAGAGGATCGGTCATTTCAACTTTTAGTCCTTGTATCTCTTATCTAACCAAGGATTGGTTAGTGAGATATTGCACATATCCTTGTGGAAAGAATTGTGTGTAAGTTGTATACAAAGAAAATTACATAGAGAACACTTTCATAAGAAGAGAAGTTGATTGTGTGGCATATTACTATATACCCTTAATTTTCCTGTGATAAATCAGAGTCAAAAGCTTTATGTATAATATGTATTGGCTACAACAAAAACAGCCAAGCATATTGTTGATATAATTTCTCAAATAAAGGATAATTATTTCTAGAGATGTTATTTTTAACAAGAAGAAATTCGACCCAATTTTTTTTTTTTTTTTTTTTTTTTTTTAATCTTCTACTCCATTACTAAAAGGAAATTTTGACTTGTTCATTAATGAAAATATATTATCTAACAATATAATAGAAAGAATTATTAACCCTCTTTTTACCAAATAGTTAGTAATAAAATCATTCGAAAATTTACAAATGAATGGGTCTATGACATGCATTTTAAATGCAAAGAGTAATATATCAAAATTTCATTGATGAATACAATTATGAACCTTCTCTCAAAATTGCTCTTCTTGTTTACAAATCTACAAGGCCTAGGAAAACAAACAGCAAACTAGATGATTATAATGTTTATGTTTCAATTGAAGATTATTACTTGTATCACTTAAATTTAGAAGGTTTCAATGTTTATTCTACAGAAAGTGAAGAAATGAGCTCAAAATGTGAAAATATCGACTCTACTCAAGCTTATAATGATTCAAGTTTTAAAAAAAAATGGAAGAAAAAATGGACTTTATAATTAGTCATGAAATTTGGACATTGGAAGCATTACCTGAAGAGAAGTGGACCATATCATTAAAGTAGATATTTAAACTCAAACTTGGAATCAAAAACCAACCACGCATGAAAAAGGCAAGATTAGTTGTTAGAAGATTTGAACAAAGAAAAGTTATAGAATTTACAAATATTTTTTTCTAATTATTAAATGGTTTATAATTTGAACTACTACAACATTAGTTACAAAAAATAATTAAACAATACATCACATGTAAAAATAGCTTTTCTAAATGGTATTTTTAAGGAAGAAGTTTTCATGACTCAACCAACTGGTTTTATTTTATCCAGAAATGAGGGACTAGTGTTCAAACTATAAAAACTAATTTGTGTGCTTAAACAATTATCCAAGACTTTATATGAAAGAATAGATGATGTACTAAAAAAATATACAAATAAATGAAAGGTAATTTTGATGCAAACATGTATTACATGCACAAGAATGGTGATATTGTTATACTTATGCTATATATATTGGCATTTTTTTGTTACTGAGAATAACATCAAGCTTATTACATGGTTAAAAGATTACCTTCAAAGCATGTTTGATATGGTTGATCTTAGAATCATTCAACACAAAATCCAATGTCTTGTGCTTAAACTAAATGCATTAAAATTCATCATCATTTTATCTGTGAAAGAATGCTAGAAGGCAAAATTCAATTACATTATGTCAATACCAATCAACAACCTGTGGATTTGCTTACAAAATCCTTGGGCAAATATTAAATTCAAGCTACATTATCAAGCCCTTGGCATACAAGGATTATCCTCATTAAATGTGTTTTATTTTATGCAAAGAGAACTGCTGACTACAAGCATATACTAAAAACAAGTTTACTTATATACATATAAAACCATATATTAGCTTGTGGAAAAAAAAAAAAAAAAAAAAAAAAAAAAAAAACTCACCTTGTTAAGTATGCTCAGTAGTAGACTATTCATTGGCGACTCCATTGCAGCATTTTTCACAGTGTGTTATAAGCCAAGGATTGCACCTTGCAGTCATGGATGCGAGATTGATTTAATTAATAGATTGATTACAGTGCGAAAGAGCACACATACTAAATCTTAATATTAATATCATTTTGAATTTTGGTTGGAATTTTTTTAATAATATCAACATCTTTATTATATATATATATATATATATATATATATATATAATATTTATATCAAAGATATAGAAACACATCATGTGGTTGTATGGGTCCTTTGTAAAATATTTTACTTCATTAAAAAAAAAATGTGATATTATCTCGTTTGCTTTTTCAAATAAAAACCAAAGTAATTTAATTTTACAAACTTTTAGTTTTTGTAGAGTATTACAGAATTCTATCAAACTTAGGAATAGAAGAAGGAATTTTTTTATAACAAATATTTATTTAAGAGACAAAAAGCTTTTCGATCATGCAGATTTGAAATTCTTTTGGAATAGGTTTAGTTTAAAAAAATTAGTGTGTTTTGATTGATAATAAAAGAATGCCAAGTGGTTCACATGGAGTGAGGTGATGAGAAAGCTATTACCTATGGGAGAAGGAGCCAAAGGCTAAAGAAAGAAATGAAAAGAACTTGAGTATCTTATGAATACAAAATTGCATTTGTCAAAGTTTGACCCTAAGACCTTAATCATAATAATTAATACATTATGTATTCCTCTACTATTTCTAGTGCTTCCCATAGCCAACTAAAAAAATTATTTAAACAAATAAATCCTTAACTCTTGTTAATTGTTCACATGAAAACTTGGAGCAAGGGATTAAAAGAACTAAATCCTATGAATGATAATCTGCATGATCGAAAAGCTTTTTGTCTCTTAAATTGGGATTGGTAGAAATCATTTGTACATCCTAATTTGAGAAGATTTTTGTAGCATTAGGTCTTGTGTAATTATGATAGTTGTAAACATATATGTATTGTTTTAAACTTATTTTATTCTTTTAAATATATTACATTCTATGTATTGAAATTTTAATAGAAATAAAATATAAAAAAAATTATACACAATGGAAGGCAAAACTTTTATGATAATTATGGACACACTTATGCTAAGAAAGCATACAATTGAAAGAAAAAATATATATATATATATATATATATATATATATATTTATAATTTATATAAATTTCTATAGTCGTATTATAAATTAAATATGATTTTTGAAATATGATTAACTCTCATATTAAAAAGATGAATTTGTAAATAAAATGATATTATTTAAAAGTTTGAAACTTGTAAAATATACATAATAAGTGGCATATATAAATTTTTGACATATTTTATTCTTTATATTTTTTAAATTTTATTTATATATAGATATGTGGTAAAAAATACATAAAAAATATATTAATGAGTAATATAATTAGTTTTGTTTTTTAATATTTAATTATGTTATAATATAATTTTAGAGTAAATTATACAATTCCAAATCTTAATAAATTATTTAAATATTATTCCTTGGAATAGTTTGAATACACCTAATTATTATATAATTTTAAAATTTATTAATAGACAACATTACATTAACTAATAAGAATCTTGTCCTAGGTTTTGAAAGTATTGTCAAATTACTAAGAAGGTAAACAAACTCACAACAGTGTAATTACTACATTCCAAATGGTTGCATCTAATACAAATAAAATAATGCAAAGAAAGTTTATAAAACATGCTATTGAATAAAAATAAAGTTATGTATAAAAATAAACAATAGTAACATTAAACAATTGATGCTTGTTTATATATATATATATAGATATATATGATTTTTTTTCTAACTTTGACCAAAAAAATGTATGTATGTAAGTATATATATATATATATATATATATTTATATAGTCTCAATAGCTATCTAATTTCTAGACTTCTTTTTTGAAAGAAATCTGGGTAACTTATATGCATAGTAAATTTTACATTTTAATTTTCCAATATTTATTCTACTTGGTGACCGTTTGATTATGTATGCAAACGAATTGGCCAACTTGCAATAGTCAAGATACATTCAATTGTTTAATGACTCAGAAATAGTCATTTGTGTGTACCTCTTCTATAAAGGTGTGGGTTACGAAAAGACTGTACAACGACACAGTAAAATCAGAACCAAATTGATAAAAGAAAATCAGTGCCAGTTGGTGACATACAATAAGACATTCCGAAGTGGAGAAAGGAATAGTAAAGTCACTTTCATGACATCGAGGCGACATTTCTACTTTAATATACAAGACTCTCACATACACATGGAGAATGAAAGAGCGTTTCCATTGAAAAACACACACACGCACACTCACACTCACACTCTCTCTCTCTCTCACACCCACCCAAGTTCCATTCTTAAACGCTATGTCAAAACAAAGGCCAAAACGTATTCCTTACAAAGTGACGAAAAAGTATCTTATTCCTCGTCAGCACCCGACGCAAGGGGGGTCGCAGCCTTGGCGAGAGGGGGGACCACCTCAACCGTCGCCATCGCCACGTCGACTCCACGTCGACTCCACGTAGGCAGGGGCACCGGGGCAGTAAAGGCAATGCGGGAAGAGCGGCGTGCTTCTCCGACATGGCTGCTGCTGCTCATTCTGCCCACTGCCCCCCACCCACCCACAATCACCAACACAGGCGACCCAATAATTCCTCGTTGCATCATTCGCTTCCTTTCTATGCTCGCCTACTTCTACGAATCCTGACCCAATACCCCACGAGCTTGCTGGAAATCCCCCGCTTTTCAATGATGGTCGACACCGTGCCATCGTTGGGATGATGTTGTTGAGGAGGAGTTGGTGTCGTTTCGATGCGTAAACTTCTTGTCTGCGGTGCGGCGGCTCGAGTGCAGTTGGATTATTTTCCAGTTGGGACTTGCGGGGAGGAATGTCGGGATCGGTTGGAAAGGTTGAAATTAGAGGAGACATGTGCCGCTGGTAGTGGGTCGAGGTTTTGTGTGAGTGTGTGAGCTTTTAGTAGGTGACAGTTGAGATGGCGCCATTGTGCAGCGCGAACGTAACGTGGCAGCATGGATGCGTGGAGCGCACGGAGAGGCAGAACATGTTGAATCAGAAAGGATGCGTGGTGTGGATCACTGGGTTGAGCGGCAGCGGGAAATCGACCGTGGCGTGCGCCATGGATCACGCGCTTTCGCGTATGGGGAAGTTGTGTTATGTGTTGGATGGGGACAATATCCGGCATGGGTTGTGTAAGGATTTGGGGTTTTCGGTGAAGGATCGGGAGGAGAACATCCGGCGGGTTGGGGAGGTGGCGAAGCTGTTTGCAGACGCGGGGCTGGTCACGATTGTGAGCTGTATCTCGCCGTACAGGAGGGACAGGGAGTTTGTTCGTGGGTTGCTGAACAAGGGAGACTTCGTGGAGGTGTACATGAAAGTTCCGCTCTCCATTTGCGAGAAGCGGGACTGCAAGGGCTTGTACAAATTGGCCCGGGCGGGGGTAATCAAGGGGTTCACGGGTATTGACGATCCTTACGAAGTGTCGGACAAACCTGAAGTGGTCTTGGAGGCAACGAATGCAGCAGGGGAGCTCGTAACTCCCGATTGCATGGCGGAAACCGTGATTGACTCTCTAATTGGCTATGGCTTGCTTTCAAAAGAGCTGGTACGGCACGGGTGCATGTGTGTCGATCGCGATCTTTCGAGTGCCCCCACTGCGGTGAAGAAACGCTGATGTTAGTCGAGCGGCTACTTTCCCACGGAGACCAAGGTCGGCACAGCGACTCACGATGTCGAGACGGCAGCCTTTTCGTCTCTCACATCAAGACGTTCGCACAGAGTTAGTGCATCACCCTACCTTGTCAGGCAGGACGTAGAACTCTCGGTTTCTTGAACATAGAGCCGCTAGATACTCACAAATTGTTTTTGACCTCCCAACTTTGGATTCATTCTAGCTCAAGCATGCCTCGTAAGGATCGATATTTGACGAGGTGTCGGGGGATTCATCACGTTAGGAATCAGCGTGGGGTTTTGTCTGCTTCCGAGGCGACCCCTCGACGCTGCTGTACTCCATACCCCTCAATCCTACACCCAGCATTCTCGTAATCACCCCATAGCCTCTCCCTTGGTATGAACTGGTGGAATTTCCGTGGCACACATGCAGAGCCGTTACACAAGCACCGCGGTTCGCGTCCGTCGAAACCAACCTGCATGTACCCTCAAAGCCAATGCTGCTCCTGCTGTTGTTGCTGTTGTGCTAGCAGCAGCAGATGGAGCCCAGCGTTGAAGAGTTTCGTTGCAGATGCTCGACCTTTTCGCGCTCTGAGCAAATTCCGCAAAAAGGCTGAATGGAGTTCAGCAAACCTCACCGCGACCGCGTTGCGCTCATCGGCACAGCACGCCCCGCTTTTTCGTACCTTGTAGATGAATGAGGATGAATGTAGGATAAAATATCCACTTACCTCTTCACATATGCCTTCGTTTTGTTTGAGGTTTAGTAAACCTAATTTTGGAGGTTATGCATGCATTTGAAGTTAGTACAAACGAGTTGCTATGGAGTTTTATGACGTTTTGTCAATTGCATTTATATGAACACGTGCGTGTGGAAATTTTTTATGTTGGAATTGTGCGTTGTAAAAATCAAGGAGTTACCCTTTTTGATTTGATTATTGAAGGTTGTGGATCATGCTATTAATACATACAACTCATACCACTTGTGACTTGTTATTCTTTTGAGAGAGGAAAAGTCTTGTGCTTCTATTAATGATCATATGGGTGCAAGACTTTTGTGGTATTGCACAATGAATCATTGTAGTGGTTTTTAATTATATACATGAATACTACTGTTTGAGTAGCTTCCAAAAAAAAAACGAGAAATAGTCTCTTGAAAATTTTAAAGAGATGAGGTCATATAGTAATTGACTATGAAAATGTATTATTTCGCATTTTTCTTAAAGCCAAACATGTAAGATTATACATATGTATCTATTAATAGTTATGGTTGTTCAAATTCTTTAGGTGGAACTTAACTTTGATTGCAAATATTGATGATTTTTCTTTAAGTATATATATATATATATATATATATATATTTATATGTGTGTGTACTTAAAATTGAAAAATACAGATACAAAATAAAAAGGCCATTTATAGCATAGGCATACCTACAAAATATTCTTTAGAGCCTTATATGTTGAAGATATAGAAAAACATTTCCTTAGATTATTTATTTATTGAGAATGTTTTTTCCATTCTTCTATAAGATTACTCTGAACACACATGTTTTTTCCCAGAAGCATTCAACTTAGAATTGGTAATACTGTGTATGTAAAATTAACAATCTACTTTCTTTACTGATTTGTTTAATTTTATGAACTGAAGAATTCTCCACAGTTATCTTTCTATTACAGACATTAGTGGCAAGACTTAACCTAAATCATCAATTATCTGCAACGATTGTCGTTTCTTTGAATGGAAGCTACGAACGCTCATTTTGAAGAAATCATGTCAATTTAATGAATTGTTTTCATTGCCGACATTTCATCTTTCAATTTTTTTTTTTTTTCTTTTTTTTAATACTATAATGTGATTTCCTTGTTCTTTTTACATACTACTTTCCTACGAAAACTTGTATGGTAGTTTATTAAAAAACATATATCGCATTTTACATTTCGTTTACCATGTTTTGCAAAGTTTTTGTGGAGCTGCACGGACCAACCCTCAGAGCCCAACACTTTCCTAAATCAAAATCTAACTTCCAGATCCTTCCAAATTCAGACAATTTTTCCACGTCAGCAAAAGAATATAGTAAAAAAAACAAACAAACACATGTTATTAGGGCTGCCACATCACCACTTGTCGCCACACTTGTCTTACGTTCGAATTGTCTCGCCAAAGTTGGATTGTGAAAAAGAAAACTGACAACCCACAAATAAATAAAAATACAGAAAAGTGCATAAAGGACATCCTACAGCGATGCTCGAGAACTGTGCCATATATAACGCAATATCTTATGATAGTCATGCGGAGATCATTGACTAGAGGCTCATTCATATATGGTCGTGTGCAATTCAGTGGCTACGGTCAATAAATTATTTCATGTAAGTTCAATGAATGGTGTCAGGGATATTCATTTCGAAATTGCTTTCTGTAATTTTTCCTCCATAAATATATACCTATTGCGTTATCTCGATGACCTTTTCATGCTTTTTACAAAGTTCCTATAATTTATTTCAAGATCTAGGTCAACAAAAATGATCATATATATATATATATATATATACTATTTCTTAAAACTTTTTACGTACTTTGAAACAACTATTCATGTTCCTTGTTTTGTCTCAGAATTTGAAAAAACAAATCATTATTCTGATGGCTTCTTTATTTTAAGTTTTTATTTATTTGTATTTTTGTAAAATTTACACATAAATTATTGGCTATTACTTTGAAGGATGAATATACAACCCAATTATGAGCTTGACTTTTATTGGATTAAAGATGGTTCATGTCATTCTCTTTTTGATAACTTAGTACTTTACATGTTTTAATGTGAATTTTCCACCTCTAAGCAACAATTGAGCCATGGTTAAGATGTTTACAATAAAGGTATTAAAAAAAATGTACATGAAAACAAACAAGGAATTTTCTGGGTAACCTAGAACAACATGGATTTATATCAAAACCTTACCAGTAAATATTTTAAAAACTTGCACAGATGATGGTGATTCTTTTGATAATTGTTCCAATTGTTGGTTAGGTCTTTGCAACAACACTTTATTTGTATCTTTTTATACATGCATGCATATTTGATTGTAGAAAAATGCAATTAATAGATAGAGTGGTACTCAGATAATGTTCATATTTGTATCAACTATTTTTAAATCTTAATTAAAATCCAACAAAAAAAAATTGCCTGATTCATGCATCTGAATTACAAATCATTTAAACTTTAATAGTTTGAACTACATTCTCATGATATATTTATTTTTTGAACAAATATTGTGTCTCTAAAATGTGAAAGGGTGTTTATTATATGATTTTTTTGTGTATACTACTTAAAAAAAAATTAATGCATATTCCAATAAAACTATAGGTATATATATATATACATACATACATATATATATATATATATATATATATATATATAATGTTCATGCATACATCATAATCATTATTACTATTTTAAAATTTATTTTTAAAAGTTTAATTCATTAATCCGAATTTTTGGTACAATATAATACTAAGTTAATATACTCGTATACTTAAAAATAAAGTAAAACTTGGTATATTAATATAATTCGGTTTGATCTTGCTATTGATGATTATAATTGTATGGTTGAGATATCCAAACAAAGCTTTAACAACTCAACGATGACCTCAACATTTACATGTAACACAGGCAAAGTATTCAAACGTATATGTATATATATATATAAATATCTAATTATACTCAATCAAAAGCACGTAGGACACTGCAATTATAGTTTTTTGTTGCAAATTCCAATCATATATATATATATATATATATATATTCCTTCTTCTTCTTATTATTTTTTCTAAAAAACATCCCACGTTGCAAGAGAATCTCCACTAAATTGCCCTCTAAGTGGGCTAATCCTAGGCAGCAATTTAACTCAAAGTCAGCCAATCCGAGGTCCCCAATTGGAAAATGAGGACCTCGTCTGATTCGACATCTGGAATGGGACTCCATCTCATTCGTTAGGAAGTAGCTGGGGTGCCGGTTGTGTGGAAATTCACTGCTATGCCACCTCAGCACGGACCGCTGCTTCCTGGAAATTACTACGAAACTATGGTTTTTGTAAGGACCATAAAATACATGACATTTTGGAAAATTTATTATTATTATTATTATTATTTACATTAACTGTGGGGGGATTCTTTTATCAGCGACGTGTATCTTTTTAGAGAAATTACATATATTTATAAGTTTACATTAATGCAACTCTCTACCATTCAATGTCGGCCATGAAACCTTTAAAATTCACCGATCAATCCCACTAATCGAAGATCATAAGTTGAAACAAGGGGTTAGTCATTGCATCTATGCAAGTTTAATTTACCTCGAGCTTTTCCCACCCTTAAGATGACAACATAATTGTTTACTCATGCTTCAATCACCAAGCAAAGACGTGACTTGAACTTCGTAGTACTATTCTTCACCAAACGATATTTTATAATTATAGGATTTATTCACCTTTGAAGATAGATAACACACAATGGAAGGTTCGAAAACGTATTATATTACAAGGAATACTACTTACTTGATTTGCATGATAACCAGGTTTAGTTTTGATTTCCTAAGTATGGAATATGAATATAATTTCCTTTTGTTTAAGCTCCATTCCCTTGTGTGAATCCCACAGGTCTCGCAGTCGCCGCCAGAACACGGCGACGAGAAATGCTGGTCGAAGTGGGCGGCGTCCAGAAGAGGTGGTCGGCGATCGGCGCGCGGGTGGAGCGCCGCGTTTCGAGACGCCCAGCGCGTGCTCGCGCGCGGGGGATGCGAGAAAATAGCCCTCTCACCCCGCTCGCAGGATCCTCGAATTCGCAGGAGCTGAATCTGGGTTTCGCCACTGGTGGGATTTCGCTACAGAATGCTGTGAAGTCTGCGCCCCAGTCGGGACAAGCTGCAGACACTGCAATCGGCTGGTGGCTCCGCCGGGTGGCATCTCGTTGTGAAGCTTCGCAGCTGCAAGCTCCGGGCAAGTTTCTATCGTATGTCAGTTTGGTGTTGGAGCTGCGTGGTGTTTGTTGTTCTTGGAGGAGGAGGAGTAGGTAGCTGCGAACAAGACCATCTGAGAGGAGGAGGTCGATCAGTAGGTGAGTTGTGTGTTTTTGGTGGTCTTGAATCTGCGTGTTTGTCATTTGCTTCGTCGGTAGGTGGGTTTGGGGGAGTGTGAAGGGTGGGGCGTGACGAGCACTGGGAAAAAGATCTTCGATGGGTTTTGCGTCGACTGGATTCCTTGCACGAGGCGGGTTCTTGTGTGTGAGAGCAGGTGAGTCGGTTACCCTTGTTCTCGAGGGGTGCCGGGAGCTGATGGCAATTGCACCGTGAGAAACATTGAGTATGCGGGGTTGTTTGTTGGGCTGTTTGCTGAGATGCTGCAATTAGAGTTCGCGTGTTTTTATATTTTCATAAGATGGTGGAAGTCTAGAAGGTTTTGTGTCGGTAGAGTGGGAAGTGTCACTCGACCTCGACAGTGAAGCTGTTCGATATAATCTTGTAGCGGTTGGAGTCACTATCGTGGTAGTCTGAATTTTGTGTCTGGCGTTCAATGTATCCTCGTTATTTGCTCTTTTCGATCACGTACTTCGTAAATTCTAGAAGCGATGCTTAGTATGGGTTTTCCATCTTGTGATTCTAGAAACAGCGTGAATGCAGTAGGTTCTCTGCTGTAATGCTGAAGCGTGGTTCTCTTATGCAGAGAAGCCTTGACTCTCACTTTCGATCTCGAGTTGTAATCGTGGTAGAGAGCTGGGTAGGGTTGGATTATTAAGACAGGCTTAAGGGATGATCTTTTGTACGAACCTCTTGGAAGTTGGAGGCAAAGAATGGTTAAAGGCTGACAATTAGTTTCTTTTTCAGGGTCAAAGTGTGCCTAACTGCTCCAGTTGAAGATGATATCGATCTTCTCGTATTGTATCTGGTAACAGTCACGCTTGGATGGACTTTGCCTCCATTGCAAAGGTCTTGCCTACAACAAGTGGCCGGAATGCAAACGTAGGGAGTTTTCAAATGAGGAGGGGTTCTGGCAGTTGTCCAAAAAATCAAAGTTCCTTGCCTTTTATGCAATGATCTGAGAATTAGCTGCCATAAGTGTCTCATGACATAAGCCCGATTGACAGTTGCGAGGACCCATGTGCTTCAGTACGTAAATTAGGGTTTGAAGCAGTGGGGGCAACTGGGTATTGAGTTATGGAGAATTTCGCTGGGATACCGACAAGTGACATCCGTCAGAATGGGGGAAAAGATCTTGAGGTGAGTCTAGATGCCTCTCTGAATTTTACTTTAATTGAACGTATCTGAGCTTTTAACCGAGTGAAGTAAGTTCTTCTAGCTTACAGGCAGTAAACCCGGTCATATTTTGTATTTCGCAGAATTGACGTGGGATTTTTTGCTTTATGAGTAGTCAACGAGAGCGATTTTTGAATACGCAGCAGCTTATGTTCCCTGCACATTGTTTGTCTGTCCATGCCAGCTGATAGCTCTAGTGGAAGGGACTTCATCGCCTTTAGACTCAACATTGCACAGAAACGATATCTTTCTGAAAGATGAACTTGTACGTCAACCCTCATGCAATATGAGAGACCGGCCTAGAAGCTGGATGGGCAAATTGCCAACTTATGTATCTCGGAGTATGGGTCATGTATTGTTCGGGACGAAGTTGAATTGGCTGCTGTTATGTGTTCCCTTAGCGATGATTGGTGGCCAAGGACTATTTGGACATGTAAGTCTTCTCTTGTTTACTGAATAAATTCGTCAAATTCGGAATCTTCTTTGTCATGTTTCGCTCTGCTGTTGGCTATGAGGACATTTAGCTCTATCGAAGGCTTGGATTCATGCACCATAGAGGATATATTATCTTACAAAGATTAAAGATGGGATCTTTCACATTGAGTACACTAAGGCGTGGTTATGTTTGTTCTCTAGGGCTGGGTTTTCGCATTTAGTTTACTTGGTATGGCTCCCTTGGCTGAGCGACTTGGATTTGTCACCGAGTGAGTTGCTACATTCTTTGCTATCATGGCTCTTTTCCATTGTACTTATCGATTTCCATCCTCTTATGGCGAGAAAATTTTGTGAATGAACATATTGTTGTGCTTGCTGTGGTTACTATCTATTCTCCCGCGAATATGAGTTACATCAACGCAGCATGAATTATACTAGTTTCATTCCGAGAAGAAAGGCCTAGAATCAAGGAGGTAGTCGGATGATAATCTGAATCCTTATTTGCAGCATACTAATAAGACATGCTGTTGCTTTTTGCAGACAACTGTCTTTTTTCACTGGTTCGACAGGTAATTCTCGGCGCTTGCAGCT
Organism: Physcomitrium patens; assembly: GCF_059467195.1. NCBI lineage: Eukaryota > Viridiplantae > Streptophyta > Bryopsida > Funariales > Funariaceae > Physcomitrium > Physcomitrium patens. Next base: position 12,823,998 of record NC_143411.1, read on the forward strand.
TTATGATGTGTCTTAGAGTTGATGTTTTCTCTATCCATTTATTTGGTTTAAAGTGGATCTCGACGCTGCTATAATTTTTAAGGTTTGAAATTGATCCTTATATGGAAACTCACGTTTCGCATTTATATGACATTTTATACTCGTAGCTTATGCTTAATTTAAGTTGTTAACGGGTAATGGGAGGGTGGTTGATTGATCTAAAGCTCCTATCTCTCTCTCTCTCTCGGCTAAAGAATGGTTTTTTTCACTTGCAGTTGGAGGTCTTCTGAATGCGACTTTTGGCAATGCAACGGAAATGATTATATGCATCATTGCTTTACGGAAGAAAATGATACGAGTTGTACAGTTATCACTGTTAGGTTCCATTTTGTCAAACATGTTGCTGGTTCTAGGATGTGCTTTTTTCTTTGGGGGCCTGAAACACTCTCAGAAAGATCAGAAGTTTAACAAGGTATGTGCGCTGCAGAAACTGATTACATATTTCGGATCACGTCTATTGGAGAGGTTTAATGTGATGCTCTTTTTGCTGTGGGTATACTCTCCGTGTGGTGGGTTATCTAGCGTAGTGATCTTCTCTCATTTGTTAAATTGAATCAGTCCTGAGAAGTTATGGATGTCATCTGTTGTAGGTTACTGCCCAGGTCAGCGCAAGCCTGTTGTTGATGGCAGTCATGGGTCTTCTATTTCCTGCCGTCCTTCATGCTACTGGTACCGAACTGCAAATTGGAAAGTCTGAGCTTGTTCTGTCGAGATTCAGCAGCATTATCATGTTGGTAGCCTATATCGCCTACCTGTACTTCCAGCTTAAGAGTCACAAAGAGCTTTATGATTCAGAGGAGGTGATAATCATATTACCCCCCCTTGCCTTCATCCACTAAATCCTGTTAATGATCTTTTCTTCGCATTACGAGTTCCCTGTTTGAGTAGGTTTGCTTTGCTCCGACTTATCTCTGTCTCGTGTGCTGAAGTTTTGTTTCTTGAATATGATGCTCAAAGGTATCTTCGTTGCTTTCTTCTCTTTTTACAGGATGCAGTAGATAATGATGGTGATTCCGACGAGGGCGAGGCTCTGCTGTGTTTCTGGACTTCAATTGGCTGGCTCACTATTCTGACTATCTTTATCTCAATACTGTCGGAGTATTTGGTTGATGCCATCGAGGTTTGTTTTGCTCTCATTTCAATATACTATTTGGTCATACCTGCAACTGTCGGTTGCATTTGAGGTTGGATAAAAGTGCGATGTGGCTTAAAACTAAATCATAGAGTCTATTCTTACTGATGTGTATGTACCGGCATATTGCAATTGGAGCAAATAGTTACAGATAGCAAAATGTCTAAACAATTCTTTATAATTTAAGGCTGGTGTTGGCCCTGGCCTTAAAGATCGTGCTCTGATTGTTTTCAAACTCTTCTTTCTTCTACTAAACTTGCATTCTTTTTGTATCGTGTGAAGGGTGCTTCGAATGCATGGAATGTACCCATTGCGTTTATAAGCGTTATCATATTGCCGATTGTTGGAAACGCCGCAGAGCATGCGAGTGCTATAATGTTTGCCCTCAAAGATAAGCTGGTAAGTCCTCTCGTGATGGTCTAAGCCTAGAAATGTTACTAGACAACAACGTGATATTCATGAGAGCTTGACATTTCCAAGCCCTAGTCAATAATTCATTCCTTCGCTGGTCGTCAATCATCGACTTTGTTGTGTAAACTCATTGGCTTCGATTTTTGTCTTCGTCTTGTTCACATTTTTCTTTCTGGCAGGATATCTCGCTTGGGGTGGCTATCGGTTCTTCCACTCAGATCTCTATGTTTGTGGTAAGTCCCAGCAAGTCCCTCATGTAGTACATTCAACTCTTAATCTCATATTTGCAACTACTACACTTAGATACTCGTTGACTTAATGCAGCGCTGTTGTGCAGATTCCTTTTTGCGTCGTTATCGGGTGGCCCATGGAAACGCACATGGACCTCAACTTCGAACTGTTTGAAACCGCAACACTATTCATAACAGTTCTAGTGGTTGCTTTCATGCTTCAGGTGAGCTGTCACTGCTGTTCCCTTCTTTCTTTAGAAATTGATAGAAATGCATAGTTCTCGGTTAAATTATAAGCACATTCGTGATTGTTTAAAACACTAATGTTTTTTTGTGTAAACTTTTGACAGGAGGGTACTGCAAATTATTTCAAGGGTTTAATGTTAATATTATGCTACCTAATAGTTGGAGCAAGCTTCTTTGTCCATGTCGACATTCCAGACAAGCATCGTGCGTAGCTCATCCTTGAATTTTTAGTTTAAAATGTTCTGGAAATTGTGATTGTGTGGTTTTACTCATTGATTTTTCTTAAAATTCTCTTGATTGTTTACATGTGCAGCTGGGAGTTAAAGGATCCATTCGGACGATGCTACCTTTTTCCAACTACCGTAGCGATAAAAATGACGAAGCCCCTCTAGGAAGGCCCTGCTGGAACGAACACAGTCCAACGGGTGCCACTAATGTGGTAGCTTTTGGGACAGCCTTTTCTGCGGGTTTTCAGCCTCTGTACTATAAGTCTCTGTGCACTGTATGTGCCGGAATTAGTTGTTCCAAGCGATTCACTGATAATTGCATACTCGATGCACATTCTTTCAAGTCTCCGATAACTTTGTCCATGGTGGCTGAGGATGGACAAATGCTTGGTGTTTGTCGCCTGTTCACTCTTGATCATGCATTGGTTTCGTCTCACCATTCTCAACCGAGTCGGGAGAATTACCCTTCAGTATTACACAAATTCAACAGCAACAACGCTAAATTCATGACAAAATCAGCACCCCATTCGAAGCAAATCAAATATTTAGATGTTTCTCATTCTAACTACTGGGATAAATTACCAGTCGAACAAGTCATCAAGTGTTTTCTGATTGCAATTGGAATCTAAATTTTCCGAACAGTGATTATCCAAAGTGAATATCTTTTTCAAAAACATGAAATAAATAACCAAAGAAATTGAGCGTGTGCCATACATATGGTCAATCCATTTCACAGCAAGACACAAGTTGTGAGCACTTCAGTGGTGATTCCAAGAGTCGGTATCCAGCGAGGGTTGGACTGAAATACGTCGAGAATTGGCTGTGAAGATTCTTTTCTGGCATCGCCACACTCACTTGCTGTGATGGGGTTCCACATTTTTGCTGCGATGTGATTACAGACTCGATGTTTTTGCACATTCGAGCCGCGACCAAGGCTGGATAGGGTACTGATGCGCATGGTTATCAAGAGAAACTCCCCCTGAAACCCTCCCATGTCTGATTCGACCTGAACGTCACTATGCTGGACACACGTTTGTGGTACCTTATGCCTTGACTCGTTAAGGTACGAGTGCCTATGCTTTGATTCTGTGATTTCGCAATGAATCTCTTGGCACACTAGAAGAATCAGTTCTTGGGTTCAAACGGGATTCTTGTGTACGTAATTCAGATTGTTTTCAGCTCCTGACATCGGAAACACATCATCGCTCATATATATATTTGACGCACAGTGGGTGCATTATTTGTAGAAGGGTCGTCAATTTCAAGTGCTCCTTTTCTATAATACACAGATTGTCTTAGAGAATCGTACGTTAATCCCTGCGTTAGTTGTCTTGAAATTTGAGCTGGGATTGCGCATCCCCACTTATTCACTTTCCGAGAATAACTGATTCAGGAACGAGCCCCGTTGAAATACGCGAGTAGGGTCCCTTGCACATTCTGTTAAAATAAAGTGTTACTTAATAAGCTCTATTATTTTCTGTCTGTAGGGCCGCTGGTGAATGAAGCAGTTACCCGCTATGGGTAGGAATAGGATGAAACAGGTGCTCAGAAACTACTGGGTAAATGGCAGCTGTGTTCACCATCACTGGTGACGTCCTGCCTTGTACTCTTAAGTTCATCATCAAGATTAGACAACATTACTCCAATCCAGTTTTGTTATCGACAGCTTGTAGCTTATCTTCGAACTGATGCTTTTAAATGAAATTACAAGTCGGTGAGTATGAATGATGCGAAGCAGTTGCCTCATTTTTCTTTTTTCTTTTCCAGAAAAGGTATATTATGTCACCGGCACTGATAATAAAAGCCGAAGTTCTCACTTCAGGTTGAAAAACCTACTTTTTAAGTGGTTGTCATTGAGGATATGGTCAAGAACGGGAAGGTTGCACCTGATATTTGGGTTTCTGATTTTACTTCTTTTAAATTTCTTGTTGTATCCTTTCTAGCAGTCGTCTGACAGGCATCTAGTGACTTTTTTCTGTTCAACCTAAAATCGATATACTCAAGTTTTGGGATATTTTGGTTGCCCAAGTGTTTCTTGGAATCATCGAACGGCTGCTAATTACTGTTTCCAAGTTTTGACGGTTTGTTTATTCCTTGAAACACTAAGTAAAGTCAATGCAGAGCAAACTATGTGTCTTGTCATGGAAGATGCTCCATGAGCATGATTTCGTATTCTATTTCGTGAGTTTTAAGTTTTTTCTAAGAATAACGCTTACCGCAATATAAACGGTACGTGAAAGTATGCAATGTTATGATCTAAACATGCAGTCTCCTGAGATCATCGGTTTTTAGCGTTAGTGCTGAGACGAATGGTTGTTGAGGCGTCTATCATTTTCTTCACTTGATTGTCCATAATATACTCATGAGACTCTGGTATGATTTGAGGCGAAGCTGGTTGAAAACTTTGTTGTTAAGGTGGTACCCTCAATCTCCCATTTCTCTGAATCAAGGTTGCCTGAGCTGCTTAGGGCTAGCATGGAGGAAGGCAAGGCTGCAGGAATGCAAGTAATTGCTGTCCCTTCTATGCGATCAAAGGATGCCCCTTCAAGGAGCTGCTGTTACACACCCCTGCTTTTTTCTTTTTCTGTTTCTTTTTTTTTCCTAATGTGTCGTCATATGAAGATTTTATAGAACAGTTACGTGTGCCACATGTAGGGGTCACAAAGTTTGAGATCTCATGTTTGCATTACATGGTTGCAATGTGCAGGGAACCTTTCTACTTATGGTCTTTCAAGCCAGTTGTCAGACCACGTATATGTTTTCTATGCTGGCTGGGTCGACCTGGCAAACATAGATACGTACAAGATGCTGATGTGCGTAGGATAGAATTCTTTAATGACATAAGCCAGGGGGCAGTAGTAAGCAGTGGGTTTAGTGCTCCCTCATACTGACAGTACTTCGATCACGTGTCTACAAATCACGAACTACTGCTTACTAATGATGCGCCTGATGGCGTTTTCTCTACTTATAGGAACCACTGATGTTCCTCTCCTCTGAGGACTTCTATGAAGACCGTCAGCTTATTATTCAAGGGTGCATGCGCTCAGAGATAGATTCTCCTTAAATATGGTTCTTTATTAGCTTTTCATCCCCAACTTCAAACGCGGTTACAATTTCGGACCCGGCTTGTTCGATGAACTCAATTTTGAAGTGTAGATTTTCCTCCATGCCATCAATTGTGGGATACGGTGTAGTTATAGTTGGATTTCGTGCTTCTGTTCAGGTTGGGTTTCAGTTTCAGGCATATTTCATGCCACCTAATGTTTTAGTGCAGAACGTTTATGATTCTCCATTGTGGCAGTTGCAGAGATGGCACCGTTTTCAGACAATGCAAAAGACCGCTATCTTAACACTCCCTTTACTGCTAGTGTCACTTCGAATTAGAGCACATGAATGCTCACACACACACCTGCCCACCTACCAGCAAGCCTTAACAATTCGCAAATCTTCCTCTCGAGTGCGCATTTGTTCATTGCCATTTGTTCTCATGCTTTGTTAGTGGGAATTCGCAGGTGAACCGCACACCTTAGATGTGGAGTGTCCTGGAAGGATCGAAGCTTCGCACCATAAGCTCAAATTCCGGGGTTAGGTTTGCAGCATATCCGCCCGAATGTTGTGATGGTGATTCATGCGGTGTCTTAATCAAGTGAGGTATAATTCCTAGATCAACTTCTCATATATATATATATATATATATATATACACACACATACACAAACATACATAAATACTCATTGCAGCGCCACGATTTATGAGCCTCGAAATCCTTGTTTTGGCGCAACTCAACCGATGCATCGGCGCATATGGGGGACCCACTGATGATCGTGATTCTTATTTGATCGTCGCATACGAGCGCATGGCTCGAACCAGTAGCGTGCCCAGAATGATAACTTACTGACACTAATCACGCAAGGGCCACTGAAGTCCACGAGTTGTCCCTGCGTGACGTTTGTTCCACGCACCATCTCAAAGCGCCGCAATCTCTCAATGTGTCCAAAGATTTCAATGAGTCACTTACAGTCGCAGTGCGCTGTACCACCGGGTTTCGAAAAACTCCAGATTGCTCTGCTTAACCCCGATCATCTCTGCATTCTTCTACTGCGCTATGTGGGTCTCTTCTGCGACGCACCCGCGAGGTGATATATCAAAGCCTTCCGCAGGATTCTTACACTACCCACCAGTGGCATTCTTGGACTATCTAAACATCCGATTCTAGGTCTTGGATTCAGGTCAAACAATCCCACCAAGTAAAATGGTGATGCAATCTTTTCTTCAATAATCTTAGAGTAGATTCTCAGACTGTAACTGGGCACTACCTGAAGCGAGGAAAATTGATGCCCTATCAACTTATGAGTCGGTTCGAGATATCTAGAATGGGTGATGATAGTGTAGAGGTCAGAGCATCGGCGTGTTGATAGATTGGAGCGCGGTTCAAATCCCTCATCAGCTCGGTTTCATCGTGAACCATTGCTTCGCTGCCAGCTCTACATCTAGTCGCTTCTAGCAGTGATGGTGGCGCTGTGGTCGCTGGCTGTGGCGTTCGTCCCGGCGATCGCGTGGCTGCTTCTCAAGGGAGAAAATGATTCACCCGACCAAAAGGGCTGTGTTACGAAGCCAGTGAGAGGCCGTCGACACTTTTTGGACACCGCAGCGCAGCGTCGCGTTGCAAGGGAAGAATTCTACCGCGACTTCAAGAATTTCGACTACAACTGTCCTCCCGTAAGCGCACACTCTACACCCTTCTTTGGGTCTTTCTAATGAATTTTCTCTTCTCCTCGATAATGCGTCTAGCGGCTGGCACTTCGTAGGTACTAAGTAGGCTGGCTGGCCGACCGATTGAGGATAATTGTGAAATCAGGCCCATGAGTAGAGAACTTATGCAGCGGTTAACGGTCTGAATGGAGATGACATTGTTGTGTAGCCGCTGATTTGGTTCAACCGTGTTGCCCTTGTTGTGTGGATTGACAGCACAGTGATCTAGACAAAGGTCTCAACGTTGAAGAGGTAAAAATATTTTCCTAACACTTTTTCTGCACTTTTTCAGCTTGGCGCACCAGTCAACGGTAGTATGTTGCGACATTCTTCTCGAATTAATCCCTAGAATTGAAGATATGAACACTTGTTTAGTTGATATCGATGAAATTGTAACAAACGCTTGAACAAACCTACTGTTGCAGTGGATCTTGATGATGAGTTTTGTCAAGTCTGCTCAAATAACTTTCCTCTCGTGATTTGTTCTAAGATCCTCTTTCTCTTCAGATCCTCGCAGACAGATGCCAGCTAGTTGAGATCTCCATGAGGTCGCTCGAAACCCTGGAATTCAGGGGTTGACTTGAACGTGCTAATTATCTTGGGTGCCTCAATTAGCATTGCAGAGAATGTCTGTTACTGGGATGGAGAATTTTTGTGTTCAGCAGCGTCAATATGCTATTTCTTTAATATGCCAGCTTATTGATCGCAGAAATATGTACTGAACTCGAAGGGCAAGGAGATTTTCCTCAAGAGCTGGGCACCTGCTCACAAGCCGCTCTATGGCGTGATTTTTCTGTGCCATGGTTATGGAGACACCGTCACCTATTTTTTGGAAGGTACATCCGTGTGATCGTGTTTCTTAGCTGCTCTAGCATATTATACGACTCTCCGCGCTTTCGTTATACCATCTCCCAGATCATAGGATTAATTTAGAAAGTACACATTCTGTTGATTTAGAGGATACAAATTAGGTCGCTAAAGAGTCTTTCTCGAACCCAGTAATGGCTTCTTATTTATTTATTTTTTATTTCGTTTTGTTTTTATGGCTGGTTGCGGTATTCCAATCTTTCAAAAGTAATATGAATTTCGTTTACATTTTTCACAATATGTTACTAAACCCAAATGTGCAACCTAATGTTATAGGTGTGGCGCGAACGTTGGCGTTAGCTGGATACGCTGTGCACGGCATGGATTATCCGGGCTTTGGCATGTCTGAGGGCTTGCATGGATATATACCCGACTTCCATGCTCTCGTGGACGATGTCATAGAGCAATACCGCGCCATTAAGGGTGATTTAGCTCACCTCACAGAATGCTTAATATGCTTCTCATAAGTTTTTGAAGAGATCACATTCTCTCTTTCTCTCTCTAGAATTGGCAACTGTGTTCAGATGAAAATGGTGGTTATTCTGGAATTTGTTCCCATGCAGAGCGCGAAGAGTTGAAAGTGTTGCCATGCTTCCTGTTTGGAGAGTCTCTGGGAGGTGCTATTGCGCTCGCGGTTCATCTGAAAAAGCCAAGCATGTGGAATGGAGCTGTTCTTGTCGCTCCCATGTGCAAAGTTGCAGACTCAATGTATCCTCCGTGGATACAGTTACAAATTCTGCTCCTTCTTGCTCGCATTGTGCCCAAGGCAAAGCTCGTGCCGGGCCAGGATATCGCAGCTCTCGGATTCCGCGACAAGGAGAAGAAGAAGTTGGTAAGTCCATGACAACTGCAATGCTTGCTACTGCGAGATCTTTACTGTGAATTAGAACAAGTGAATACCCTTGTTCAACTGATTGCGTATTGCTCTGTGGTGGTTTTTGCAACTAATAGTTGCGGTTGTTACGGTTTATGTCTGAACTCTGCAGCAATTTTGCAGGCTGATATGAATCCCGTTGCTTATATTGATAATCCTCGGCTTGGAACTGCACTTCAAATGCTCCAGATTACGGACTACATCGATAGCAAGCTGCACGAGGTTAAATCCGCATGACTGTTCAACCAAAAGCAACACATTCTGAAGTCATGCATCTCTGATATCTGAGCAATTTCCTCTTGTATGTTCGGAACTCGGTTTTGCTTTGAACGAATTGGCCATCCACTGTTCCTGCAGGTTACTTTGCCGTTTCTCGTGCTTCATGGTGATAGTGACCGGGTCACGGACCCGTCGATCAGCAAACTGCTCTACGAGAAGGCGATGTCCTCCGACAAGACGCTACAACTGTACGAGGATTCCTGGCATTGCATCCTGCAGGGAGAACCAGATGATGTGACCCGTCGCATCGTGGAGAACCTTGTATCATGGCTCGATGCTCACTCCGCAGCACCAAAGCTGCCGACACTCGACGCTAGTGAGAAAGAGCTCCAGAAAAGAGTTGATGCAGCTTCACCCAGTTTGCTCAGCTTTGGCAGATTGAATACTGCAACATAGACTGATTCGCAGGGATTCTAGTCGCATCTAACATTTTTACGATTGCTGCTCCGAACTAGCGGACCAACTAGTCGACATTCCAGAAGCTTAGGCCGTTCGGAGCATAGGGCTAGAAACCTCCTCAACTTCGAGGCCTCTTCTTCATTCTATGTTATTGTTCAATCTGTTGAAAGACTCTGTACACCCTGATACCATATACACCAACAGCATGTAATCGTCATTGGGTTGTTTGTTTGTACTGTTTCTTTTCATACTTTCAAAAAGATAGTCTCCATTACTGATTTCTGGCAGTCGTTCACCTGTCAAGTCTCGTCCAGGCCACTCGGTTTGACATGCACATTGGAACTAGATCATATGCCTGAAAGATTTTTAGGTAGAGCTTTAACAACATGGCATTGTATTACTTCTATACGAGTTTTGTTTTGCGGTATAATTATCTTGAAATCAAACATATGTTCTTGATTTCCTAGTTTAATACAGAAATACAGAAAAGAGATTGGTAACAGTTTTAGTTTATCATATTGTCAGAAGACATGATTTGACATTGCATACGTAAATAAACAAACAAATGTATAAAGAATAAAGAAACTACTATCTGGAAATCTATTACTGCACAGGGAAGGAGTGAAATATTATTCGCGAAACCTTCTTTTGCTCCTAGATTTGCACATTTTTCTCAAGAATTATTGATATGTTGCATTTGCGCATAACTCTGTTCAGAATTTATTCCTTGGCTACATTGAATTGACTATAAATCAGGTGATGGTGAATTCCTCAAATGTCTGTGTCAGTGATTATCGACGAAAGCACATTCAATATGTAGACACACTAAGTTACAAGCAATTGATGAAGTGGGCAGAAGAGGCTCACGTGCCATGCGACGAATGTTAATAGAAACCATGCCATGAATTATATCTCACAAGCAGGTTTGTAGCTTTCATTCGAAACAACGAAAGAATTAAAAAAACTCAACTTAATTTATGAAAATGCATATGCTTTCTGGGAATCCAACTTGATAAGGTCTTTCAAAATGATTCATGTAAATGCAAGAGATTCGTGTTCTTCAATTGTTTTTCTTAACAACACGTCGTGTAACTCTCCTCACAATTGTTGTTAAGACAGGGGTTACATGTCACGTACAATTCAAGCACATTATTTTGAATATCGGAGAGTAGGTGTTCTCTGTATCCCCGCCGTGGACAGGGCTTAAGAGCAATATTACGTTTCGTGCAGAATCTTATCACTCATCATCTGAATGAATTCCAAAGCTATGGACTATAGAATTCATGTACCTCAGCTCCTGATATGAAGGAGACGTCGAGAATATCGGTTTTTAATTGACGTGTCATTGTAACTGCTCAGAATTTGCCAAGAGGATCATGATGTCATCAACCCTGTTCTATTTCTAAGTCCTGCAATAATAGAATGCAGGTTTCGAGGTTGGTCGACTGACTGAGGGCTGATGATTCAGCTGCACGCATTACACTTATGGACCACAAATGAAAGCAGTGTACATCATCCGGGCGAGCTGCATTTGATGAAGCCATTTGACCTTGTAATAGAGACAATGAGGAAGAGGCACAACACGCAATTCCATTACGACTACACACCCGATTCTAGTAACCTGAATTACCTTTTCATAATGCGTGGCACAAACAAGAAACATCCTCAACCATAAATATGTGCAAAATTTCGAAGGGCACTTCTACAATGCATCAGATTTTTCTGGATCCTTGGCATCCTTCCACGTTGCTTGCCATTGCTTGTCATAGTAGGTGGATTCCTTCGCAAGGTCTCTAATGGTGTCTACATCACTAGTTTTCCTGATGGCTAAAACTCCGACAACCGAAATGAAGAGTAGCAACTTGCCGAAGAAGCTGTTTTGCTGGTCAACCAAGCCAATACCAGTTGCAGCATCGACCAACCAGCCCGAAGCGTAGCCAATCATTGCAGCCCGACCTGCAATGCAAGAGTCTCACTTTAGCTCGATGCCATTACTAAAATCCTGGGCAAGGCAAGAACACTAAGCTTCGAAAGACAACAGGCATAACACCGGGGTTTACCGTTCAAAAGCTCTGCCTCTGGAAGATGGAAGCGCTTCACCCACGCCCACCATGGCACAATCGATGTATCAAACACAACCTCGTCCTCATTGTTTGATGATACGGGATTGGTTTCCAGGATCTTCCTCCTTACCACCTCTGCGAGCACAGAACCACCATACCATTCTTAAATTAGACCAAGTTCAGCAGTCTGAGTGAGTTATGCAAACATTCAAAGCGTGCGTAGCACCGCATTGGGAGAGGCCGCTAGAAACACTATAGCTCCGGCATTCCACGAAACCCAAAAGAGAAGCGGCATTTTCAAGAAGATTTTGGCATACCGGCATCAATAACAGCGTCCCAGTCAGTCTTGCCATCCGTCGTGAACTGCGACAGGTCCCATGTACCATTCTTCCACCTGGGATCGTCAAATGTGCCTAGTGACAACGCGGGTGAGGTTTTGCCAAGAGTAGCGGCAGCTGGGGCCTTCCCTTCGGCCTGCGGTCCGTCCAATGTCCCACCCTTCGCCAGAGGGGAAGGCTTTCTGGGGGAGGAAGTTGGAGGGGCTAGATTTCCAATTCCTTCCGTCTCCGGCTCCTCGGGCAGTCCTGCCACCTCCAAGACAATACTATTGCCTCCCGCGTCCGCAGCGCTGCCCAAACCCTCGCCATCGGAGGCTCTCACGACAAACCTGGACCCCGTGCTCTCCACATTCACCACAGTCCTGTACCTCCCTTGCCATCTCCGACATGACACCAACAATTGAGACGACTTCCCTGCATTGGGCGACAACGCACCTCCACTAGCCACTGGGGCCACGACTGCTCCAGTCAACGGCTTCGCAAGCGTCACCATGGCTGCCATATCCTCACAAATAAACGGAAGATGCACCGAGGATAGGAAGCGCAGGGGGTTATGAGAGATTAAGAAGATGAGCTTCTGAGCTCTTCTTCACGAACCGACTCGCTCAGAGCACGGTGTCTATCAGCCTGGATAAGAGTCTAAATATGACATCTGCCCAAACCAGGTCTCTTCCCATTTGAGATGTCAATACAGGTACTCAACGGAGGTCCTGGAAATCACCAGGTTTGAAGTTCACCGCATCGCTCTGTAGAAAGTGTGGTGAGCACCGAAACCCTGGGGGCGAATTAAAATTCGATGTTGCTTTCCGCTAATTCTTCAAGTGGTCTCTGATCTGGAGTTGAGGATCATCGAAGTGCAGGTCCAGTACACAGGACTCGATCTTCGTGAACGCTGCTCTGTCGATAGTAGTTTAATGATACAGGACACCTTCGGTATTTCAATCGGAGTAAACGACGTGTTGATATTCGCAGGGAATTGAACAGTGTCGAGGTGGACGCCACTGACGGGCTACAACCTTGGAACACCTTCACCGTTCTGTGCGCTCTGCTTCCGACTACCTACTTGCGACTGAACCAAAGTAACACCAAATTATCATTTGGAAACTTTTTTAGCTTCGCTGACGAGTCGATGGGATCGAGCGCTTCATAGCCATCCCCTTCGTATTCTAAAATCCGAATACAAATGCAACTTGTGACCTACATTCCATAGGACTTCAGGCTTACACCTTTGACATGGATTGTTCCTCATCATCTCGCTGATGGAGAAAGAAATATTTAGCTGAAGGTAGAATGAAATCCTTGGTATCCTTTAACTGCCTTATCAGCTTCCCTTTCTATAGGTGGTCACGAACATCGAACTTGTTCTGATCTAGCTGCATTTGTCTCTTCGCAACGGTAGATGTTGTGAAGATGCCGTCACCAACTTAAGCAGCAGCTAATCCAAGCGCATCATCCTCGATTTTCCCCGTGAGACAAATTTCGCTTTCTTAAGCTTCGTACCGTGAAATTGAGCTAAGAGCCTTGTTGTCGTTAGAGACTTCGGAATTATAAACCTGATGATGTTCGTCATACTTGCAATCCACACATAGATTCCACTACATTTCTACGACGAAACGACATAGACTAATTTGCAAGCACTGACATCATTGCTATTTAACCACTAACCAACCACTTTTAGGTCAGGTCTTCAATTCAAACTCCACCATTCCAAAGCACGAATCTGCACAACTAATTCCCGTGCCACTCGACTTGATTGTTTAACTGATAACACCAACAATGTGGGATACTTTCGCTGCTGGATTTCTCTGCTGCATAAAAGAGTCTAACTGGCAATGAATTGCGACAAGAAAGGTTCACAAGCGTGACCTTCTCAAACTCGCAAAGATTCTAAAGGGCAAACTCTCTGCACCAATTTTCGTTTGGGATCAGGGGACGTGGATGACTCCATTTGCAAAGATTCGTCAGATTGTCTAGTTGCGGATTAAAAAAAATTGTTACGATTTCTATCCACAGCCTTACAGTTTCGGCTACTTTCGAAAGATCTGTGATGCGATGCATCTCTATTGCAGCATCTGTTCGAGAACTTAAAGATACCGCTTCTCCTAGAACTAAAGCTCATGTGAACGTCGTCAAGCTTTCAGAATGTTAATTACTACTACTGTTCACAAACAGGCAGTGTCTGGCCACAGATTGTCTCTCTTCTTCCTATCACTATGCAATTGGGCAACTTGCTTAAAGGGCAGTGCCAGCTAATCAACTTTTGATAGAACCTAAACTAATGAATTCTTTGATGTCACAATGTGTGTTTATCCGCTGTACATCACGATCTTACTCATCGAGATAGCAGTGATATTTCTCCGACACGTCCAGTCAAAAAGACAGGACCAGTCATAAACACGGCCAAGGTCAAGAAGCTTCTCAACGCAATGCTCATAGTGAGCTGTAGAGAGAAGGGGTTTTAGGTCTGTAACATTTTCATCAAAGAGAAAACGGTATTCTGATACAAAGACCCAACATGATTAGAAGTGAACACAAGATTTGAGGAGTTGAATATTCTCCCCCAGCACTTGATGGTAGTTCCCAATCCTACAGTAATGAGAGGCGATTTTCTCATCAAGATTTGAGTTTTTGCCCTCTGTAAATTCGGCATACGCGATCCAGTGATTTGCAATTCCGAGAGGATCTACAAACCCGAAGTTGCAACATCAACTGGAAGGTTCACCCTCCATGAACCATCGCAACAAGGTGTGCACTGGTTCATCAACTCTTCTCCATCTCTCGACTATCTACACAGGCTGTCCATGGATTCCTACTCCCTGTTTTGAAAGACAGATTCACTACAAAAATACCCGTCAGACGACGGGATGAAGCATCTGCTTGACTCTCATAATTCTATGAAGCTATATCTGAAGCCTTCAGAGGAGTACAATGCAAATGCCAACCTGTCGAAATTTCAATCCAGGGATCATGTGTGCTTGGTTTCCGGCCCAATGACAACACTCTGTATCAAAATGCGCTTGTTCTGCCGCCACTTCAATATCTACGATACGTTAGGTGCTTCCGCCATACTCACGGCGTGAAGGTAGCCGACCCATTTTAGGGTACCCCCCCATTTCCGACCAATCTTGACATGATAACACAAATGAAAACATTTGTATTACATGATATACAACCTTAATTCACATTTTGCCTCAACTCCATGATGCCATTAGGTAAGAAATTAAGAATTTTCCTGCCAATTTAGAAAATTCATCAAGAAATCAAGCATTTTCAATTTTATAACTAACCACTTGTCAGAATTAGCATGACTCAAATATAAAGTATGACTTACTTGGAAGTTGTGCAATTTTTTTTTTTTTTTTTTTTTTTTTTTTGTTGTTGTTGCAGTTCTTCACGGATGTTTGTATTGTGCATGTTGATTTGTTTTTAAGTTCCTTGCACTCTCTCTATAACTATTGTTAATGTATTCTTGTTAAGAAAAATGTGACTAATTTTACATTGTATTTAGTTTTTGACTCATATCAAGTAATAACAACAATTTTCTACTTAAGAATTTAGTTAAATAAATTGTGAAAAAATTCAGTCAACATAAATTACTTAAAAGTATAAATCTATTCAAACTTATTCATACATGAGTTTATAAAAAAATATACTTTTGCTCAAGAATGTAGAAAGATCAATCCATTGCATGCTCAACTTTGTACAAATTTTGAATTTACACAAGTATTGACCTAACACAAATTCTAACTAGCTTTAATTCTAAACTTTTATCTATTTATTTGAATCAATAATGTTTTTAAATTTTATATCTACTTTGTAAGTATTTTATAAATATTTGAATCAAATGAAAATTTCTATTTTATTTTAATTTCAATAAATATTTAATGATGTAATTATATAAATTATTTTATGTAATATGTTATGTATGCACCTATTATATATTAAAAAAATAGAGAATTTTATCCAAAACTAATACATTCTATATTAGAAACACATATTCTATTATTATGTCTTACTAATATTTAATTTTAATAATTAAAATGTGTTATAAATATATATATATATATATATATATATATTCACATACAAGGACTTACTAAAGCAACACTTTCAAATTATTAACACAGCACCTCCATGGGTTCTCAAGATTAATTTAGTCTATCTGCCATTTGTGTCTCTTAATTCTCAATCCTTCCATCCATGTTTTTAGCCCATATCCCCCATTCCTAATTTCTACTCTTTATTCCAAACCCCCTCTTCCCCTTCATGTCTCCATTCTCATCTCTATTCTATAAAAAATGATATACAACTTTCAAAGTAAGTCATATTTCTTACTCAAGAAACCAACTTTGAACCTTAAAGCTTTCACTTGTGGATTTTATATATGATGTCTATTTCAAAAGATTTGCACATTTAAAATTTCAATTGAATTTTTTTTAGATTCAAGAAGTACACATAACACAATCAAGTGATCCAATAGTGTTTAAATTAAAACAAGATGTATTATCTTTTAATTACAAATTGAAGATTGCAATGCAATATCAACAATGTTTTAGTCACAAACAAAAATTATAAAAAAAAAAACATCTACGTTTAAGGTCATTGTTGCCATTCACAATGCTAAGTATTGAGAATAGGGATGGAGGGGTTGAGATGGGGAATAAAGGTGGAGAATAAGAGAATGTGGATTAGAAATGAGGAGGGGGAGGGAGGGGGGGGGGGAGGTAGGAACTAGGAACAAGGAGGGAAGACAAGGAGTAGACTAAATTAATTATGAGAATCTAAGGGGGTGTTGCATTAATAGCATAGAGATATTACTTTAGCAACTTCTTAAATATGTATGTATGTATGTATGTATGTATAGTTCTAGTTACATACTTGGTACATGGTATTCTTAAACTATTATCTATGATTTTGATTTTACATTTTTTTTAAAGAATATTTTTTGGTAGTATTGATATAGAAATTTTATTTTTATTTTTTTAAACCACTTATTGTATCCCTTATTATACACTAAATGTTTAAAGAAAAATGACTTTTACATTTATTCTTACATATATATTGAATGAATTTACAATTTGACTTGAGCCACCAATACAATTGTTTTTTTTACAATACTTCTAAATAGAGTGGATACAAATGTATTAAATTTTATTTTATAGTAAAAATAATCTGGTTTCTACACTGAATGTATTTTTTTTGAAGACAAATAGAACTTCTTTTAAATAAGTAAATAAATAAAACACCAACAAATTTTATTTTTTTATGTTTTTGAAATTATGTAAAAAAATTGTAATAAACATCTTACAAGTGTTATCATATTCTAAATGTGCTAATTAAATCAAACATTTTACAAAATATGTTTATGCACAACTAAAGTATGATCTCATGAAAACTATTATAATTAAGTGGTTTTTCAGATTCCAGAAAAGAAAAGATAATGAAAATGAATTCTATATACAGGTGAAATAAAATTCAATAACACAATTTTGTAAACCGATTTTTAAATTAATTAATTATAATTTTTATGTAATATTTCTAAAAAAATAAACTAATCTCATGGTTTAAGGTCTTGTATTGTATGGTTGTGTATATATATACACACACTTATATTAGTGGTTATACCATTATGTTATTATATCTTTATAAGTTTATAGTGCTGAAATAATCATGCTGTTGACATGAGTGAATCTACCCTTATGATTTTTGTAAATTGGAGATTTTAAAAGTAATTTTTTAAATAATAATGTTAAGCTATAAATATATATATATATATATATATATAACATGGAAAATATTAAGAAATTTTAGACAAAATAAAAACCCCTTATTTATCAAATTTGATAATTGTTTAACAAAAATTTATATGAAACGCTTATAACAGAGAGCATTGATTGCGGTACTGGGAAGAACTCAAACAACCAAACAAAAGATATTGATGCATTTGCTTCATGCTGTTCCAATTGATTTTCTATAAATATTAAAACAATTTTATGTAACTACTTGTATTCTACCTGGAATTTGATTTCAATGCAGGGGGCTCTGGGTTGTCAATTTTGTTATGGTTCCCAAAGTGTTCGCATCACGGTTCAGCGTATTGCAAGGGGAACTCTGTTCTCATAGCGTTCGCATCTTCACTTTGTGCACATGTGAAGTGAACGGTTCCCAAAGTGTTCGCATACCATCTCCGTGTTCCCAAGCTAACTCAGGGTTTCGAGCTCCGGAAGCCAAGCACTCCGACGCTCATATGTTGCGGAGATTGGAGACCAGAGGCCTTTGCCGCATTGTGAGTGCGGGCTGATCGTTCGCGCACACGAGCTGAGCATCGAAACACAAAGCCAGCTTAGCACCATGGTAAGTGGGTTCTCTTCCCTTTCTCAATTGAGTTCCTCTCCCTCCGCTTCTTTGTGTGCTCCCCACGTAGTTTTTAGTGTAAACCTGTAGTTAGGGTTAACGATTTATTTGGATTCTCGTTGTCATGCGCGTCGCTGCAACTTTTTTCTGATGGGGTGCGTTCCATGAGTCACTTGTGCAGCTTTTCTTTTCATATTTCAAGGAGCTGGTCGGCAAGGAGGTGATTGTAGAGCTCAAAAATGACTTGGCCATCAGTGGTATCCTGCACTCGGTTGATCAATACCTCAATATCAAATTAGAGAATACGCGTGTAGTTGACGATACAAAATATCCTCACATGGT
This sequence comes from Physcomitrium patens, assembly GCF_059467195.1. Lineage (NCBI taxonomy): Eukaryota > Viridiplantae > Streptophyta > Bryopsida > Funariales > Funariaceae > Physcomitrium > Physcomitrium patens. The sequence continues at coordinate 12,842,551 of NC_143411.1, forward strand.
TAGTTTTTTTTTATCTCTCGCTCTTGTAGCCTTTCTGTGTGGGAATGCATTGTTGGTTGGTGTCGTTTTCGCCTAATATTGCAATGAAATGGAATGCTTGATTAGATTCAGACACTTTTGTATGGATGTGAGGGACGACTTTGTCTTAGAAGTGGAAATGTATGATGGGAAACGTTGGTTTATTTGTTGGTTTTTTATTAGGATTAGATCCATAGCTTACCCTGTAGGTGCACAACCAACCGAGAGGTTAGGATTGGGTTTTGTATCTATTTTCGTCTTCGTTATTCCTTCTTCGGAAAACTCTATTCACTAAGGATTAGGGTTGAGATGTCTATAAACATCTGTTTGATGTTTGTCTTGAGGGAGGATACTTTTGACGCTATTTTTGTTGATGTTCACTATTTATTCGGAATTGCAGCTTTCCGTTAAGAACTGCTTCATCCGAGGTTCGGTGGTCAGATATGTGCAACTCCCACCTGATGGTGTGGATGTTGATATTCTGCATGATGCGACAAGGAGGGAGGCTCGTGGTGGATAAATCGCCAGCTTCGAAATCCGGGCATGGTGATGGACGCAATCAGCATATTGAAGTCTGATAGTCCGCTGACAGTCAGCCGAGCGAATAGGAGGTTACTGGACTTGATGCAAATCTTTTGTACAGATACAGTTCAGAAAAAGTCTTGACCCTCTAAGAATGTATGTCGTAAATTACCGCATGATGTGATTCCTGGCATATGTCCGCCTCGACAAATAATGTCCGTTGTTCCTGGTCTGACGCCCTTGTTTGGGTCGTCTTCACAGCCGTGCAACTTTCGAGTTCATCCTTTTTTATTCACGACATGTTATAATGAGGTCTTAGTAACTTGGAAATTTCCATGAAGCTTGTTTATCTGCTTCAAAAAGATCCATGCTATGCATGAGAAGTCTGTAGTTTGCGTCTATTCAGTTATTCTGATCGTGTTCAGGCACATTACTTCAACAAAATTAGAGCTTACAAAGGTACGGGAATCGTGGATAGTAGGTTGCTTTCAAAAATAAATTTGAAACAAACTGTTGTCTGCTTCTAAAGTCTTTTCTACTTGGCTTTAATTCAGATTAACTGTTGCTAACCCAACACTTCTACATTTTACCTGTCTACATTGATTTTTTGGTAGGCAGACTTAATGCACACTTACCACACGCTCCAGCTGGGTATTATTCACTGAAGTATTTTAAATCTTTTTAATTTCCCGTCACCTACTTCACTTTCTGTCTATGTAATTTCTTAACAATGTTTCCACGATTTGTGTAGAACGTTGTATTGGATTACATCACGGAGCTGTGAACAGTTAGAAGAGTCCATTGTATGCATCCAATGCCCACTTTAAAATTCGTCTTGTATGGAAACAACGATAGGTGTGCAAATTTGACGAACATGCCTTTCCGATGTTGCGTGACTCTGCGTCATATAAAATTGTACCAAAAACGTTCAGGGTACAGTCGTATAAAATCCCTTCATTGAAAACATCCATCTGGCCAAACAACCACATGCTATTCGTGCAATTTAACATGCACAAAAATCATGATCGGTTGCGAAAACTCGCTTACAAAATTGCTATAAAGAAACTGATGGTGTCTTGAATCATTACCACTATTTTGTACACCAACGCTTCTACTAATAGCAGTCTTACAAATGCAGATGCAGTCAAAATATGTCCACAACAGTCGAAGAACTCTCAGCTACACATTACCTCAACACTCTAGAAAAAGCTTTATGCAAACAGTGGCTGGAACTCCCTACTGCTATTCACATTCTAAACTACCAGTTAGGGTTGTAACTTCCGCTGCGTCCACCAGATGAGTAACCACGGTCATCATATCCTCCTGCGCCATAGCTGCTGCCTTGGTAAGCATACTGAGCATTATCCTCATAACTGCTGCCTCCACCATAGCCTCCTCCATATCCACCACCACCGTAAGACCCACCGTAGCTGCCGCCACCACGGGAACCGTATCCTCCTCCAACATTGGCACCTTGAGGACACTCCCGGGCGAAATGACCTTCTTGGCCACATGTGTAACATGGACGGCCACCCCCGCCTCTGCCACCACCGCCACCACCCCCAAAGTTGCCACCATACCCTCCTGCACCTCCACGACTGCCACCTCCGTTGGGGCATTCGCGTTGGAAATGTCCAACCTGACCGCCATACTAATGTGAGGAACTGCTATCACTTCACCAAACCAACAGTGCCTCGTAGCTGTATGATCAGGAGCACCAAGAAATTAGCTCAAACAGGATATGCACTAACCTCTCCACAGTGATAGCATCCTTGTTCTCCCTTGTTGCCACCCTTAGCACCGCCCCAAGCATCACCATATGAGCTTCCTCGTCCTCCATCGCGTTCACGACCCCGACTAAAATTTGAGTAGCCTTCGGCCTCACCACCACCGTAGACAGGCGCGACAGCAGCAGGGGCTCGCTCTTCCTCACGCCGAGGACGTCTTAACCCTCCAGATTGAGCAGTTTGCACGGCAATTTTCTGAACATTGAGAGAGACGTTAGTCAGGCACGGAGGACTCGGAATGAAGTTAACAAAGTGTGATCCCATCACGAAGAGGACAATTATTTAACGGAAGGATCCGGAGCACCTAAGACAATTAATAAATTCAAAACACAAGGACCAATACATTTCAAGTAGTAAACTGCAACTGTGGAAAAGACTGGGAAACTTAAGGACAACATCCAAGGAACAAATATTTAGCTCTAAGAAGTAAAATCCGTTATTGCAGGGCTAGAATATGTCAGCTTCCGTGACTCAACTGAAAAATCTGGTAATGCTTCTGAAATTATGTCCATGCAGCCAAAAAAGAAGCAAAATGTCATTGGTGATACATGCCTAAGGCTACTGCAAGATTGGGTGATTCTACAGATCACATGCATACCTCAAAAGACACCAGTAGCTCGTCAAGTTTCTTTTCCATTAGGTTAACCTCCTCTCGGAGTGCTTTAGACTTTGTTGGATCCACCTCTTTGTCAAGCTCACTTCTAGCAAAAGCCAGTTCGGCTTCAGCAGCCTTCTTGTCCTCACGCTGTTGTTCAGTCAAAACAATCTGCGTACATCCAGGATGAGAAAGTGTAACTAGCGATGCGATGTGCATGGGAGACTGGAGACTAAAACTCGGGTCAGTCATTCCTCAGAATTAACGATGCCATTAAAGTCAACACTCACAGAAGCTTTCGAAGGACCGTAATGTCAAAGACCGAGGAAGACAACTCAAACACAAAAACAAGCCAACTTAGTGCCAACAACAACACCAGCTCTCACATTTTTCTTCCATTCCTTGGCAGCTTGTTCCTTCAAGACCTCTTGTTCCTTCTTTCCTGTCCTTTCTGCAATAACTTGTTCTCTTGGCCTTGCTGCACCGAAGGGATTAGGCTGCAAAAAAGGAACCATGTCTTAAAAGCAATAGGACAATCAAAAACAAATTCCATCTGAAGTCCCTCATAAAAATCTCACTACATTGAAGGGATAAAATCTCATTATTAGATGTGTAGGGTAGAATATTAACTCCATGGCGTGTGCGGTTGATTGAATAGAGAAGTCTAGGCATAAAAGGGGCATGTTTTTCGTATTAAAGTTTACAGTTTGAACCCCACAGGTAGAATCCAAACATTCCTTTATTGCAGGAAGACTACAAAGAATAAAAAGCAAAAAAAAGAGTGCCATGACCATACTCTCGACTAGAAATGCTGCATTTGAACCACTCCTGAATCTAAAATGATAGTCCTCAAGCGAACTCTAAGAAAGATTGCTCCGTTCTGATGCTTCAGCTCACACCACGCCCCTGTCTGCCGCAAACCCATTACAAATTGCAGATCCACAAAAAGAAAAAAAACAAACTTACTCGGCTTGACTTGGCTGGGGAAGGTGAAGCAGTGTCGGAAGCAGATCCACGGGGTTGGAGACTAAGCTTGGGCCTCCCCGCGGTATCTTCCTCCGTGTAACTCATCCTGCAAGATGAAAAAAATATGCCATACGCGTCTCTTCGTCAGAACCGCTATCGATCACATACAACTGACAGCAAAATCAAGTCAAACAACTTCCATAGCACCCAAAAAAACCCGAAAGGCAAACAACAACACACAAATTCTACCATAACCCCAATATTCCATACCCAAGACCTCCCCAAAACTTCGACACTCAATACCTCACAAGCCCCAACTCCCAACCCCATTGCAAAACTCTCTACTCCAATAACCTAAACACCAAGACCTCTTCCCTCTCCTTCAACCACCCTTCTCCCTTCACAACCAACCTCCTAATCCCTCTCCGCACCCAGGCGAATAAAATAAAATAAAATAAAATAAAAAACCCTTCCCCCCAAATAAAACCCAATGAAAACACACTCACAAACAAAAAAATATATATAAATAAATAAACAAAACATAAACGAAACTAGAACCTGAAGACCAAATCTCTCACTCACTCTCTCTCGAAAACAGACACACGCATCCAACGACGGCGACGCTCACATGCGCGATCCGGAACACGGCCCCAACACTCGCGCTGCTGCGTCAGAAAAAATTCCTCGCTTAAAATCCGGTAAAAGAAGCAGCAGGACCCAGAAACTTGGCGACACAAAGGCCACTATACAGCGTAATGCCCTCTCTCCTCGCCGACCCACAACAACATCAACAACATCAACAACAACAGCATCATCATCAATCAGCCAAAAAGAAGAAGTTGGCGGAAAATGAAACAACACTCCCCTCCTGCGCGGCCCAGCCTCGCACGCAGCCCCCGCGTCCAGTCGTTAGGTCGCCCCACCCTGGACGCGCGCCACGGAGCCGCGCGTGGTCGTCCGATGTGCCATCGCACGGCCCACGGCAGTAAGGCTCCTAATGCCGCGCGCTCTGAATCGCGGGCCGGATCCGCCCGCTGTCGCGTGGGAGAGTTTATTAGTTTGCGGCCACTTCCCCCGACTCGGTTTCTGTCTAAGGGCCTCTGGTGAACGGTTATCATCTCTTGGATGGATATATGGATGTGTACTTTCATCCTTGTGGAGGTCCCTTTTATGGGTCGCTCTAGCCAGGTGTGCGTCTGTGGTGTCATCAAAGCGCTTCCTCTTCTTCTTTCCCTATATTTACAATTTATGGTGATAATCTCTGGCCATGAGCACTACTAAGTAAGGGTAGTGGATTTATATCAATATTTATGGATATATGGATATTTTGGATGAATTGTGGATGGTTTTTGTATATTCGAGTGGATTGACATGTGTGTACATGGCTTTCTTACATCATTTTTATTTTATTTTATTTTTTCTCGGTCAATTTTCCTAAAGAAATACTTTATTAAGAATAGATTTAAAATACATAATATGATGAAAGTGAAACAGGTCATATTATAGTGGTATTAGAATATCATGTGCATTAGAAAGTCTAATATATAATTTAATGCTCATAAAAATAAAATAAAATATTATATATATATATATATATTTCTTAAAATATCACTATTATTATTCATCTACAATATACACAAAGCGTTTAATGCATGTTTAACTTATTGGGCTTACAAATGAAGTTTATAGATTTGTAAATTTGTATCTGATCCATATTAAAAGGCCATTTTTACAAAAAAATAAATAAATAAAATAAAATAAAATAAAAGCTATTTTGTTGTTTTTGTTAATTTTAATTTTAATTGATTTTTCATTTACTTTTTTACTATTTTCAACCAAAATTAAGATATGATTTTTGTGATTGGAATCATAAAAATAATTATTTAGTTCACTTCATAGCCATTTCTCACTTCATGTTATCCCTCAAATCTAACAATCAAAACTAACAATTTTTCTTTACTAAACAAAGTGCCTCTGAGAGGTTTTTGGACATGGTCTTTTATAGAGGACTATTTGACATAAAAATCTCTTAAATATTTGGCCTAGCAATATGATTTCCAAATTCATTGGTTTTTTTAGATATAGCAATTAAAAGACTTGCGTGTATATAGACATATTTGTTTCTTTTGACACTAAATACATGTACTAAAATAATGTACATGAAAAATTGTAATTTTTTCCATAACCAATTACAGTAAAAGATACTAATGATAATACTCATGATCCCGATGGCAAATTTATAAGAAATGCTCGTTTGTAACTGGTATGTATATACATGATTAAGCAGTGTTTATTTGTGGTGCTAAAAATAGCGTCAGGAAAAACAACCTCTACAATTAGGCAGAAAAGAGTGTATTCTAAACACGAGTTACAACTATCAGCCCTGGAATTACCACTTATCACTCGATTTACTACGAATGTGTAATAACCAGAGAATGCAACGTGCCATGGAGGGTGGTAAAATTCGAAGCCACGCATCGGACTCCACTGGATTTTAGTGCGGCTGTCACCAAAGTGATTGTGCACAGAGAAGAACAGCCAGTTTCCAACAGACTGAGAACGGTTTCCATCCTACTTTCTGGAACATGGGCACCAAAGCTCATCAAACATGCGTGGGCACTAGGCCAGTTGGGTTCACTCACTGCAAATTCTTCGGCCAAATCCGTCCGGCCCGAGGAGAAGTAGACAAATATTGATGTTAACACATGCACATAAATATCTACAAAACAAAAAGTAGGCCACAAACATGAGAAATATATCACCACTGTTAACAATGCACGGAGAAGCCTAGTTAAGAGGAAAACTCCCAAATTGTTACTTTGAGGCTACTGAAAGTCTGACAGCACTTTCTAGAATTGAGCATAAGGCCCAATGTCCCGCAGGCAATCAAAGAAGTGGTCAATGTCTATCCTTTTGTGGCCCCGACGTATGGAAACTGCATCTTCGCCTGCCTTGCCTTGTACGGCCATTTCAATCAACATCAATAGTCTCTTGATTGGCATCTGTAAATCCCACCCCAAAATCATATGAATACGAAGCTCATCTCAAAAGCCAATCAGGGTTAGCCAAAGCAGAATAATCCAAAACATACAAAGTTCAAAATCACGGAGAGAAGATTAAGAATACTGCTGCTACACAACATGCTATACAAAATTAACCTCCATCCAACAACGCCCGGCAGCTTAGGCTTAGGGTACGAACCTCTGGACCAAGTGCTTCCAAAGCAGTATCAATATCTTCGGGATCGAAAACATCTTGAGCTTGCAAAATCTGCAATACGGGATCCAAAATCGAAACAAGATCAACAATGGTGCCACAGGTGGAAATGAAGTGCAAATTATACTCCAAAAAATATTTGAACTTTTAGTTGTAAGCCTCTCCATATGTTCCACTGCTAATTGTGATAGGACCATCTTTACCTCCCTCATGTCGTTCAATCTCAACCTGGGAACGACCAGATCCACGTTAAAAGATTCCAACAAACCCATCGACTCAAGAATATCTTTCTCACTAGTGGTCCCAATGACGAAGAGCTTTTTGCCCTGCAGGGAGAAAAAACACGGGTCCAAGTACAAAAGAACAATCAACTCGGATAGAAGCAGAAGCATTGCAATGCACAAGTTCGTATTTCAATTCACTAATCATGAGGAGTAATGGCTCTCCTTATAAAGGATAAAAAATTGGTTAAGAAACCGCAGATGCCCCCAACAGCCGAAAACTACTGCATGAAAACTTCAAAGCAAGCCGCGCATGTCTGCCTCACATTTACTTCTCTACTTACTGTTCCACAACTAAGGATGGCACCTGTTACAACGGTTTAGTGACCACTTACTTTGGGAGGATTCCTTTTCAATAGAACAAGAAGTGTCTGCAAAATAAGGTTCGAGAAACGAGGACCGATTCTGACGTATTCAATCAACCTGCACAAGGATAACATTCCCGCACATTTATTTGATGCAGATGCTCTCAAATGCTGTAATTGATATCTTCCCACAACGAGAGAAGGCTGAAGTAACCCACCCTCCAACTTGCAGTTGCCAACAACAGAAAACTAACAAAGTACTTCATCCATTCGAAACAAAAGTATCTGCAATCCAATGTCACCAATCTAATGCTGACCTTTCAATGTTATCTAGGATGATGATACTTAAGGGAGACTTGTAAGCATCCTCGAACACCTGCAAAGCCATTGCAAACGACATAGATCACGAAGGCGTACGGAGAATTGCACACAAAATAGACGAGGGGAGACATAAATACTGTACGTGCGGCAGTCGCCGATCCTTTTTATGATGCTAAAACCAAGAAAATGCAGCAATTAATGTTCTCTTAAACTAAGCCTATTCACGCAATGTACCTTGGCAATCATGGCAACTTTCGTAGGCTCTTGCAAACCAATCATGTTCTCTGCAGAAACCTGGAATACATATTTGTACTTAGCTTAACCACCATTGCAGAATAACCTGGACACATTCTTATGTCACTACATATGCAACCGCTTCATAAAAGAGACGTGTCTACATGCAAAATCACAGAGAATGTGACTACGTTTACTAACAGGAAAGCTAGGAAATGAACTTACAATCTTAATGAACGGAAACCCACTTGCAATGGCGATAGTTGCAGCAAGCGCTGTTTTCCCCCTGCACATGATCCCGTAAGGCCACTTCAGAACATGCTGCAAGTATAGCATGTACAAATCACTGTGATTTGAACATGTTAAACAAGAAGGCAAACACTAAAAAAATCCTTCTAGTTCTGCTGCGCATGCCTTGTAAAAAACTATTTCAATCTCTAAATTAGTTTCAAATATAATAACTGGTTAAAATTCAGGTGAAGAACAAGGAAAAGAAATCAACAGGTCGTGCTTTATCTTCATTGAAGTCTGAAAGCTGGAATGACCACATACGTGCTAGAAGGTCCTTCCAGAATACATGTCATGAGGGGTGTGCGATCACTTTTCTTTACTTGCTCCACAAGCGTTCTTCCTGTTTTCAAAATGTGCTTGTGGAATTCACCGCACGGCAGCATGCCGCCCGGCCTGATAAAATACAAACACCCAACAGTATGTGAAAATTAGGAAAGGGTGGCAAAAGAATTTGCAACCGGGTGTATGTGATGATGGCATGTAAAAATACGACAACTTAGAGAAAGCACCTGCACAGTTCCAGCGTATTGATAGCTGCACCAAATGCAGGTTTCACTTCATCAAGAGCTTTCAAAAAGTCGTCCATTGTCACTTTGATATTATCCTCGTCGAGTGGTTTTGAAAGATCCGTTAAATTCACTTGCCTGCCAAGAGAATAGGAAGTTTAGAATTTGTGAGTCCACGACGGGAGATAAGATATAACGTTGAATAAACATCTTATGCTCATTGGAAGTGAAATACTCTTTATTAAAATCAAACAACTCATTCCAAACCCAAACCCTGAGCACTACCACCACTGAAAACCATGAAAATTCGACATTCGAAAGGCACGCAACTCAGATTCATTTCAATAACTTCACAATTCCACGATGCAATTTTGTGAGCACGTTTCACATTAACAAGCAGTCGGCTTCTGAGATCAAAACCAACAAGCCTTCCGTCTCATCTCCATAATTCAAGACATCGCCTATTGCAAGGTAAAATGCAAATACAAGATGTCCGCACGCCATAGAAATTTCATGACGAAGCCAAGAAATAATCAACAACTTGCACGCAAGAGGGGCAAACTAACTCTCTCTGTGAAGGGCAAACATCCAATCACCTGTTTAGAGCAAAAGAGGTTGCACTCTTCACCAGACCTTCCAATTCTGCTCCGCTGAAGTTCTTGGTCCTGGACGCTGCACCAAATAAATGTGGTCAGATGATCCGTCACAGCAAGAATATGCCATGCACAAAAGCAAATCTGCATATATTTGCAGCTAACAATTCTTGTGACCTGTACAAGAGCTAGCAACATTACACAACGACCACAACCGGGCAGAAACTCCTGAAAAGGTTCAGCTTACCAAGTTCTTGCAGATCTACGTCAGCACCCAAAAAAGAGTTCTCTTTCATCTTGTTAGAGTGTATGTTCAAAATCTGAACGCGACCATTCTCGTCTGGCAACCCGATTTCAATTTGGACCTCCATACGTCCTGGCCTGCAAACATCACGAAGATCAGACTAACTAAACACATAATAACAAACCAAGTCCAGGCATCTGTGAGTTAATTAACAGCACATGACTATTTACAAAAACCCAAGCTGTAAACAGCCAGTATGTTCCCAAATAACAAAGGTGAAGGATTTATAGCTTGTGAAAGAACCGCTTTACCGGAGTAGCGCCTCATCAAGAAGGTCCTTCCTGTTAGTCATACCGATCAGCAATATGTTGTTTAGAGCCTCGACACCATCAATCTGTCACCATGACAAGATACACGATAAATAACAGATCTCTTCTGCTCAAAACATTCCGTTCAACCACTGTATAAAAAGATGATAGCTCCGACACAACACTCAGTTTTCCGTGGGGAAAATGCCCCATACTGCCAACATTAATTTCTGTTCTTTTAATACTTTTCGGAGCAGTTACTAGAACCCATCAACTCCAAATGCTCATGATCCGGAACCGCAGGAAACATTCAGACACATCACAACGCACCGATGAAAATTCTAAGCATAACATAGTCACTTCCAGGTTCGTTCTTTAGACTAGAATCGTTCCTTCGTGCCTGGAGACGAAAATGAACATCAAACTTCGCTCTAGCTCTCTAATATTCAAGGCTTCAGGTTGGAATCAGCTTAGTATAAACAATGGACCAAGTATATTAAAGCATACCTTTGTGAGAAGTTGATTCACAATACTGTCGTGAACACCTGTCCCGTCTCGGGTGGAGCCTCGAGCCTGGAAAGAACACGACAGGAAATGAGAACCGTCGAGTCAGCATTACAGCTTGTCCATCTGAGGACAAGCTCGACGGGTCACATTAACCTAAAATAAAACACATCCAACTTAACCGTGCGATTCATTTGCTCATCTAACCTGTTCTTACCTTACATATCGCATCCAGTTCATCGAAGATAATAATATGCAGATCACTTTCATCACCTGAAACACAACAAAAGATAGATCCTTACCATTAGATCTCCTCAGTGTGCACTTCGGCCTATTCCATTACCTTAAAACGCTCATACCTCCAATCTGACAGACAAACATTACCTCGCGACTTTTGCTCGGCCTCGGCATCCGCAAATAGGTCTCGCACATTCTTCTCGGTTTCGCCAACAAACTTGCTAAGAACCTCAGGGCCATTCACAACCTGTGGTCAAAAAGACAACGATTCAGCACTGGACACTATACCTTTGGGTCGGTTGTATGGCTGCCCTCCACACAAAGCACGGACACAAACATGGATTCTCTTAGTGAGCAAAAATCATGATTCCAAACAACAACAGAACCATGATATTCGAGCGGCGAAAGACCTCAGAGTTCAACATGGAAATGGACACTGTACCTTGGGTTCACGCCCATTCAGTAACTTTCCAATCTGCCGCGCAATCAGGGTCTTTCCAGTGCCGGGAGGACCAAAGAGCAAGATTCCTTTCACGTGTGGAATTCCCAACCTGAACATTTCCGTGAGGACTTGCTATTCAGTGCTAGCAATCGCCTCAACCAACACTTCGATACCACAAAGCCACAGATACAGTACTGAGGAGCAAGCTGCTGAACCTATTCAAGGCTGCTGCAATCAGCCAAGAGGTCATGATCATGAAACAAAAGAAACCCTATCAGGAAAGGCGTGTCATCAACTCACTTCGAAATCACATGGGGCGGGAAAACTCTGGATGCAAACGCTCGCCGAAAAATGTCGCCAAACTCCGCATCCAATCCACCGATCCCCAACTTTTGAAAATTAAATTCCTTCGTCTTGAACAGGTTGGTGGTTCGTCCCCCCTTTTGGTTCACTATCTGTGTGGAGCACACACAACTAATAAGAATGCGATGTAAATACGGCTTCGTAACCTCTAACCGTCAGTGAAAAGTTGTCCCTGTATCTAACTGGTTCCGAACTGCACATCCAGGATACGGTTCCTCAGATTGGAGCAAACTCTTTGTCTCCGCACCACATCAAAACTTTTCAGCACTCTCGACAGACAACCCAATGCTCAATCAGTGAACTCCACACAGACTACACTCCTATTTTCCGGCTTCATCCATCAGGTCACTGGTATCCATAGTGATATAAATACATCAACCAATTCATAAAGATCAACCAAAGCAATCTTGGCACTTGAAAAAACTCGTACACCTGACGTCCTACCCTTGGCATTTACAGAAAACAAACTGGATGCTGAACAATGCCTGACCTTGATGCCGGAATTAGCAGGCGTTTCAAACTGCCAAACGGTATCTTCGGTCAAAAGACCCGCGCTCCCTTCTCCTTCACGACGGCCCTCCACTAGCACCGTGACGACATTGAACGTGAAGTTGGTACCCAGGTACTCGAAAGAGACCTTCTGGTTGATCGTCAAGACCTACACATACACCCAAGACTCAACCTCACCTCATTGCGCCCAATGATTGCGTTACTGCGCTGGTGCACGACCACGTAAAAGATGACGACTATCCAGCTAACAGTTTCTGGCTACACTTATGTTCACAACAACAACAGCCGCAAATTCTCATGTCTGCAGCGCTTCCGTCAATCGCCAAAAGCTTATCCGTCACCAGAGTAGCCTCCGACACATGCGTAAACTTAGAGCAAGCTTCTAGTTTCATACAATGGCCGCAGACGGTTCAAAGGACAGGTTTATTCATGTCCACAACCCTGTAAATCATGCACTCCACAACCTAGTAAACAGCATGCGCATATGCACCTGGCCGGAGAACCGTTTTGTAAGCTCCTTAGAGATGATAGTTGCATCAACCTGCATGCCAACCATTCAATGTCATGCACCCAGCTGATCACGTAGTACGCTTCTACCCACCCACTCATAATCTTGCATCATCCGAAGTACACTTCAGTTATAGATCAAGGGCAAGGAAAATAAATGGCATCTTTTCACACTGAGATTCCATCATACCGTCTCCTGTTTCTTGCCTTTCGACACGAAATCCAGCTCGGCTTGGATCATCACCAAACCGAACTTGGATGATGGGAGCGCATATCTGAGCAAGCAATAACACAGGCTCATGAGAGGAATCGCCAGGCGGTTACCCAATCCCCTTACATTCACTCACATTAAAACTGAAGAATAACTCTAAATTTAGCCCTAGAATTACATGTGGGAAAGAACAAGAACAGTGCCGTAGCAAACGCAAAAAAAAAAAAAAAAAAAAAAAAAAAGAGTATCCAACTCCAAACAGAGCCTTGTCAACAGGTACAAATAAGAAAGTACACGACATAAAGGATCCATAATCACCTTTCGACAGAGACATTGTCCCCGTTTGAGACCTTCAAACAACGCCGTTGGATGGCATTGAGAGCGAGAGTACCGTCTTGGATGGAATCATGCGGAGTAATCTTAGGTCAAGGCTAAAACATCGTCTAGAAGTACTTGTTAGGCGATCCAAACTGTAGGATACAATCTCAGAATGCAAAAGAAGCCTAAGACGCCACACCATCCTGCCTGCCGAAAGACCAGATCGGATAATTATCCAGTTCACTCCCCCAACTTCCCCACCAGAATCTTTTTAAAGAAACTTCGCGATACGATGACTAAATGGCAAAAATCAACGATTATCCATTTCACTCAACGACAGTTTCAATGAGAAATGGTATGCCACCGCATTGTCTACTTCGTATTGTCAGTGACTTGCATTGCTTGACAGGCGTTATCACAGTGGAACTCAAACCTAGAATCTCAGTGATTGCCAAAGCTAACAAATCCAGAGGGTTCGAGGTATTCAAATCTCGAACGGCCGCTTCACCAACTTTAGCAAGCCTCACACAAGATTGAGATAGCTTACGCGTAGAACCGAACAAACGCTCTAAAATGACAAAACAAAATAAACAAACAAATAAAAGACGATTGCATAATAGTTCCAACTCAGCGAAATGTGGCAAGTAAACATCAGATCTACCATAAACCCAATCTGATTAACTTGCTTCAGCAAAATACACTAGCAGAAGTCAAAAAAGGATATAGCACTTTGAAAACAAGCTGATCGCCTACACGGCACATGCCATAGTCCGCTCTGGGTAGTTTGAACTGCGCGAATTGGCCGCGCGAGCAGAATGCACAATTGGTGAGCGCCAAATCCTGCGAAGGTGTGCTCACAACCAGCATGGTGGGCAAGGCCTTATCCCTGAACATCGTGGCTGAAGTAGATCGTCTATCTCCAGGCAACAAGAACTACAACAACTACAACGACAAGCGGTAACAAGCCCTTCCTGCCGGTGCGCAACGCTGCTGAATCCAGACAGCGGCAAGCACAATTTCGTCAAAACAACAACATCAACAACATCGAGGGGCTTTTGATAAAATAAGAATGAGCCGTGCTGCGTAGGTTTTGAGAACAGTTCGTCAGGACCGAACTCTGATGGTCTTTCGAGGGTCGTGGCTTTGGATGGTTTTTCCCAGAGGAACGCGTTGGAAGAAATTTTGACCTTGCTGAACACGTCAGATCTTTTGTGCTTGTGTGTATTTTGTTTTTTGTTTTGTTTTGTTTTTTTTTTTGTTTTTTGTTTTTTCGCTATTGTAAGTGCAGAATAACATCTTCAAAGACTGATGTAACAATGTACAAAAAAAAAAAAAAAAAAAAAAAAAACTAGGGTTGTGGAGAATACTTTAAAATTGTGATATTTATTTTGTTGTGTTTCTCAACAGACTAAATAAAATATGAAAGAGTTTTGTAGCATTATATCAACATTGCTTTTATATGGATATGATTTAATTAGAATTGATTACTGTATCTTATGAATTATAGTAGGAATTTTGTGGTTTTTTTTAATGACTTTTGTATTCCAATTATTGTTTGATATTTTGAAATTTTATCTAAAAAAAGATATTAGATAAACTATGGCAATATTAAGTATTAATCTATGAATGCAAAACAATTTTTTGGGTAGTATTTGATTTTAATGCTTAAAATTAAACTAAAGTCAGATTGAAGTCAAATTCTATATAGAAAAAATTTCTATATAGAAAAAATTATACTACAAAGGTTTTTCAAATATAAATTGGATACAATTTAATCAGTAAGAAAGACTAACATATTATTGGACTTTGCAAAGGATTTTATTTGAAAGACAAAGTTGAAATAAATTGAGTTATTTTCTACATATAAGCTAGCAATTACAAACTAGTTTGATATATGAGAGAAGTAAATCAACTTATTTGTTTATTTTGGTTAAATTTAAAAATTAAGCATAAGTTAACAAAAAGTAATTATGTTTATATTCAAACTCTAGATTATCATTGCTAATGCTTTAAATATATGCACATTTCAGTCAATTTGGTGAATTTAATATAAATACAATTGATGATATTTGATCTATCAAATATAAAAATAAAAATAGTTTTAACAAATATTAGTTGTTAAGCTTAGATTTTACATTGATTGGATAACAATTCAATAAACATAATTATATAAGTTGGTAATATATGTCACTAAAAAAGAAGGATAAAACTTATTATTTAATAGACCTAAAAGTCTAAATTTTGGATACTTTGAATGTAAGCAAGTCTAAATTTTTGGTAGATTAGAAGATTTTTTTTCAACTTTTTTTTAGTTTACAAGGAATTTGTTGTTTAGCTTAAACCAACAATAGATGGTAACTCTTCTTACTAAGTATCAAGCTACAAATATTAATCCAAAAATAGTCTCTCATATATCAAAGTTGACAAATTATAGACAATATTATTTGCACTAACTATTAGTTTCAATTAGAATGCCTATAATCTAACTTTTATAGGTATTGCAAGCATTAGACTTGAATAAAAATAAAAATAAATAAATAAAAGAAAGAAAAATCAATCAATTAAAAAGTAATATTTATTTAAAATTAATTATTAATATTTTTAATATTATTATATTAATAAATATGGTAATAATACCTATTGTATCATTTTGGATATTTAATACTATTTGATACTTCTCTCTCTCTTTGCACATGTATACACAACCATCAGCCTTTGTAATTATTTATATTGCTTTTATTAATTATATGCAGCTATTTAATTTTTTGTTAGTTGCTATTTATTTTCTTCACTTGATCTATTTTAATCCAAGTTTTAAGATATCTAATATTTTAAGAATTGAGTATCTCCTCCCTAACTTCTACTATCTATTTTTTAATTTAGATCTTTCTAATAGATTGGTTCTTTCAAACTGCCTTTAGCTAATAAGGCCTATTGTCAATATTTTTATTTTATTTGAAGTGTATCCTTGGACACTTCTATATTACAAGTTTAGTGGTCAAATGTTGAACTTCAATTCTTTTTTTATTACAAAACAAGATCTTAACAAAGTTCACATCTAATCTTGATTTATATCTAATACAATCCAATTATTAAAAGATGCAATTGTATTTTTTTTAAGAGATAAAGAAATCCATAATTCCAAATGTTGAGATCTTGATTGTAGAGTCTTTTTTGTTAAAAGATAATACATAAGACTTAAGTGGTTTGGCATGGATTAGACTATGTCCAAAAAATATTTTAATATCTAATTGAAGGTATTAATAATGTTTCAAGCTATACTAAATATTTGGCCCTTCTTATAATAATCAAAGTGGTTTGAGGTTGTTGACTATTGAAGCTAACTTATAAACATGTATAAAGTCAAATCTACACTTTATGAATCTTTAAAACATGTTTTTTACAAGATACTATCAAATTTACCTATTTTTATTTATTTCTACTTAATTTCTTTTATTTAGGTAATTACCAATGTTAATTTATGTCTATGATATTATCCCATTTTTAAAAGTAAGTTCTATGACGAATAGTGATTAAATATTGAAGAAGTCTAAGATGTAACAAATTATATTTATTATATATTGTAAACTTTGTTTGCTTTGAAGGTATTATATATATTTAATAAAAAGATTCAAAGAATATTTATAGAATATTATATTAGGTTTTAGAAGGTTTCAAAAGATTTTAAAAATATTCCTAAAAATATTTCTAAAAGATTTCTAGAAGATTCTTGAAGGTTCTTAAAATATTCTAATAAGTTCTAGAAAGTTCTAAGAAAATTAATGAAGTTGTTTGAGAAACTTCTTAAGGTTGCTTTATCTTCAAGCAATCTTAAGAAGCTTCTTAAGATTGCTTTATTTTCAAGCAACATGGAAACTTCTTGAGAAGCTTCCTAAAGTTACTTCATCTTTGAATAATATGAAAACTTCTTAAAAAGCTTCTTAATATCTAATATATATTGGAGTCAAGGCTAAAGAAATGCTTAGTCTCAATAATACATCTCTTGGAGTTTTACCTCACCTTTTTTGATGTTGATCTTATATTCATTTGATTTAATCAAGTTCTTTTTAGTTTTCTTGTTAAAACTCTTCCATTCAATTTCTTGTTTGGTCTCTTATATAATGCATTTGTAATAATTTTTCAAGACTACTATCTAATTAATATTAGAATTTGAACTTTGTAAATAGAAAATGCATTATCTTTCTTCTTAAAGACATCTGAGTACTTTAGAGGTTGCAAAGTATCCTCTTCTAAATTGATATTATTTAGAAACTTTTTTATTTTTACTTTTAAAATAGATAGAGGTGAAGATGTTAATATAATTGAATTTTCAAAGTCTAAATTAGATGTTATTATGAATATACTCAAAATTTTAGCTTATAGAACTATTTAAATTGAAAATTTTTTTGCAAGATTTTATAGTGATACAAGACGTAGATCAAGTCAACATGTGATACAATTACTTTTTTAAGCTTCTTTATCCAAGGAGGCACTGGCATCTATACTTTAACAAGAAATATTATCTATTCAACAATGTAAAGAGCCTCAAATTAGTCTTTTAGAAAAGCTTGATAGCTCATGTTTAAAGTTTGAAGGATTTATTAACCAAATTCAATTGGTAACTTTTCTACAATCTGAGCGCTATCCAAAAAAAGAGTTCCAAGTTAATTTAGTTGGAACCTTCCTCACAAAACAAACCTTATTTTGATTTTTTCCTTTATTTGAGCAAAGATCTCTAATCTTGAATAATTTTAAAGCTTTCTCAAAACCGTTGGTAAAAATATTTGGAAAATATGATAGGATGTAATGAGCAACAACAAAGATTTGTTCATTACATCAATGGTCTCATTTTACATCAATTTATGCATTTGATTTTAAGCAATTGTCTTATGACATCAATTGAGATGAATAAGCTCTTATGATCTAATTCTATTTGAGACCAAGAGATGCTATAAAAGACCTATTATTATAATTATGTGATCTCCAAATATTCAATGAAGCTATTAGCAAAGTTGTGAAGTATAATAATTGATTATTTCAATGCTATCAAGTTCAACACTTGTATACTTTAATAAAACAACACACTAAAATTTCAAAATCTATTACTTCAATAAATACATTACGTCCACACTTTGGAGCTGAGGATATGCAAATTGATGCAATATAATTCAAACCTCTTAGAGTAGAAGAGAAGAAGCATCAATTTTAAAAAGGCTTATGCTTATATTATAGTAAAGAAGATCACAAATTTGAAAATTGTTTAAAGAAACAACATACAACTAGGATTAGGAGTATAATTATTTAGGAAAACCAAGAAGTCCAATCATAATAAAAAAACATACAACTAAACATTTCAATGCCTCAAATTCATCAAAGTCCATCTCTTTTTATCCAATCTATTTATTGTTTTATTATACTTTTATTTCTTAGCCCACAAAAACTTTTTAAAAATGTCTTATTAGATTCAAGAGCATTTGCTTACTTTATAGATGAGGAGTTTTTCAAACTTCATAATATTCTTCTAATATAGAAGTCAAAACCTATACATATAGAAATAATAGATGGTCAAGTTTTATCTTCAAGCAATGTTATTCATGAGACCATACTGCTAGAAATAACATTTGAAGGCTATAGTAGCAAAATAATATTCAATATTATTAAATTTCTCTCCAATTATATCATTCTAGGACTTTTGTAGTCAAAAAGATATAATCTATTTACAAATTTAAATTAGAGGTGTTCCAAGGTTGAATTTCTTGTAGAATCCCTTTGAGAAAAATCTATCAAGAAATCATAAACAAAAAAGGCCCTTATTTTTGAAAGCAAGGACTTTTGTGAAGATAGCTAAGAAGGAAATGCCATTTGTTAGGTTGGTGGTTCGTCCCCCCTTTTGGTTCACTATCTGTGTGGAGCACACACAACTAATAAGAATGCGATGTAAATACGGCTTCGTAACCTCTAACCGTCAGTGAAAAGTTGTCCCTGTATCTAACTGGTTCCGAACTGCACATCCAGGATACGGTTCCTCAGATTGGAGCAAACTCTTTGTCTCCGCACCACATCAAAACTTTTCAGCACTCTCGACAGACAACCCAATGCTCAATCAGTGAACTCCACACAGACTACACTCCTATTTTCCGGCTTCATCCATCAGGTCACTGGTATCCATAGTGATATAAATACATCAACCAATTCATAAAGATCAACCAAAGCAATCTTGGCACTTGAAAAAACTCGTACACCTGACGTCCTACCCTTGGCATTTACAGAAAACAAACTGGATGCTGAACAATGCCTGACCTTGATGCCGGAATTAGCAGGCGTTTCAAACTGCCAAACGGTATCTTCGGTCAAAAGACCCGCGCTCCCTTCTCCTTCACGACGGCCCTCCACTAGCACCGTGACGACATTGAACGTGAAGTTGGTACCCAGGTACTCGAAAGAGACCTTCTGGTTGATCGTCAAGACCTACACATACACCCAAGACTCAACCTCACCTCATTGCGCCCAATGATTGCGTTACTGCGCTGGTGCACGACCACGTAAAAGATGACGACTATCCAGCTAACAGTTTCTGGCTACACTTATGTTCACAACAACAACAGCCGCAAATTCTCATGTCTGCAGCGCTTCCGTCAATCGCCAAAAGCTTATCCGTCACCAGAGTAGCCTCCGACACATGCGTAAACTTAGAGCAAGCTTCTAGTTTCATACAATGGCCGCAGACGGTTCAAAGGACAGGTTTATTCATGTCCACAACCCTGTAAATCATGCACTCCACAACCTAGTAAACAGCATGCGCATATGCACCTGGCCGGAGAACCGTTTTGTAAGCTCCTTAGAGATGATAGTTGCATCAACCTGCATGCCAACCATTCAATGTCATGCACCCAGCTGATCACGTAGTACGCTTCTACCCACCCACTCATAATCTTGCATCATCCGAAGTACACTTCAGTTATAGATCAAGGGCAAGGAAAATAAATGGCATCTTTTCACACTGAGATTCCATCATACCGTCTCCTGTTTCTTGCCTTTCGACACGAAATCCAGCTCGGCTTGGATCATCACCAAACCGAACTTGGATGATGGGAGCGCACAATCACCCCATTAAGTTCAAAATACTCCATACTTACTAGAAGAGCAACATTGTTGTACATGCAATATTGTATCCAATATGGCCAAAACCACTTTTACAACCATTACATTTATTTTTTAGCTGTCACAATTTTCAAGTAAGATAATAGCTATTATAAAGTCACTTCTAATTTTGAATCCATTGATATTATTTTTGGAGCATTTGGAGGTTGAATTTGGTAGCATTAAGTAGCTTAAGATGTGTCATATGGAAGACTTTAAGAAAAAGCCTAAAGATGTTCTAAAAATAAAATTTACTTAATTTATTTAATTTGCTAGATTTGCTGAAGAAAATAGAGATTCATTCATAGAGCACCAACTAATATCTTTATACATGCAAAAGTAAGAAAAAAAGCCATAACATATGGCATTTTTTTTATTTCAATATATGTATTAAGGCCAAGTTATGTTGATTTAAATATTTGTTGTGAAAAACAACTATGTCGTTGTTTATATATTGAAGAAGCTTAGAGATTTTCAAATATTATGACAGTATGAAGCCATTCCAAAATACTTGTGGCTATCATGAAAAAAGACCAAAGAAATTTTTAGCCATATAAATAAATAACTATAGTAGTTGAATTAGAAGAAAATACAAATGCTAATATGTGATGTTAGAAGTATAAAGGATCAAACCATAGAAAGAATAATTGTCCTTTAGAAAGATTATTTGAAGGCAAGAGTGGTAGAAAAACTTCTACTACTAATAGTAAAAAGTGATAAGAAACTAAAGATAGTTAAATAATGTATAATAAGTATAATCATTAATTAATATAATACTAAGGTATATTCATGTGTCTTGTGGTTGAAGAAGACAGACAAAGGTAAAATATTGGATAAAAATTTATCATTAAAACCTCAATCTTTTATAATAAAGATTTTCTCAATAGGTAGAACAGCCTCAAGACATAATAGTTTTAGAGTAAGGATAAAAGAATTACAGAATATATCGTCATTGTTTATTGTAGCAGGTATTAAATCTATTTATATAGCTTTTGACTTAAAACAAATAAACTTATGTTTGTAACAATGGTATGATCAATATGCATATTAAAAATAAGGCAAGGTGATGACGGTAATTTCTAGTATAAGATTATAATGAAGTATACTACCAAACAACCTTTAAAGCTTGCTAAAAAATCTTTAAAACTTTGATTTAAGATAGGCAATAATGTATTTGCTCATATTTTTATAAGGAGTATGATTACTAGTACAATTTCTTATGACATCTTGTGATAGCAACAAGCATTGTATTCCATTGATTTTGGTTATGATTCTTGAACTTAAGAGGCATAATTTTGGCCATAATGATCAAATTAAGATAGAAGATAAGAAGTTATTTTTATACTCTTCAATAATATAGCTACCTTAGTTGAAGTAAAAATATCAATATATGGATGTTAAATATTTTTTTATATTAAAAGATGCTTGTAGATGCATAATTTCAATAAGATTCATTCTTAGACTTGATGCTAGTTTGGTTGCAACTTTAAAGTCATGGTTGTTAATACAAAGCTATATGTATGTAGACAAAAATATTTTAATAATGAAGATAACAAAATATTATTGTAATTACCTCAAAGCTTTGTTAATTGATAAAATATGGTATATTTTTAGTTTTACTATCATATTTGAATAAATAATCTTCAATTAATTTACCTTTAGATTATTAAGAAATTAATTTCTATCAAATATTTTATTAATAATTAATTTTAGTCATTATAATTTATATCCTATATAATTAGAAAATTTCTAATATGAAGATATATCTTAATTTGGAAATATCACCAACTAAGAAAGATTAGAAGTCATTGAATAGTTACATTATTTTATAATAATGAATCTTACTTGTATTTGAATTTGTACTTGAAGTCTATAGGAAGTTTATGCTATTGGCAATAGAAACAATATTAAAGAAAGTTATTTTATATTATTTAAAATTAATAATAATTATATTAATTTTAAAAACGACAATATTACAAAGTTGAAAGTAAGTAGTAATCTTATTGGAATTGCTTTAAGATAAGTTATTAATCAGAATAAATGCATTATATCAATCTATTGGTTTATCGATGAATAAAAATGCAATATTTTTGGACAACTATTAAAGTACTTCAAATTAATTTATGTATGAAAAAAATCAAAAACAACTTAATAAAAGTGTAATAACAATTAAATGAGTTATTTTTTATTGAATTTAAACCAAGTAGTTTACTATCAACAATTAAAAGAACTAAATATTTAGAAGAATAAAAGACACTTAATATAGTTCATACTACTAATGACTGCTTCCATTTCTATTAAGTTTATACTAATTGGTATAATTTAAATTATAATTATATTTCATAAATAAGTACATGTGTTGATAAATTATTTCTATCAAAATGAATTGATTTATATATCAAATAAATAAAATTTATTCTATTATAATGAATATCTATTTAGAAGAACTATAGATGCAATATTTGAAAAACCTACACGCAAATATTAGCCAAGATTGTATATCAAATCTTCTAATAGATATTTTTTAGTTCTATATTTTAATATAAATTAAAATAAAAACCTCAATATACATCTTTGATCTAATATCAAGTTTTATAGTTTACATAAAAAATAAATAATATAAATAACATAAAATAAAAATTTCTTTTCAAAAAATATTAATAAATCTAATATTTGAGAAATGCAAGTCTAAGACATGTATTTTACTAAGAAATTATATATTTAATATGATACTCTGCCTCTTGGTATAAAGGAGTGATCATTCATCTTATAAAATAAATATTTTATCTTACAAAAATAATAAATAAAAATCACTCTTTCATAACACAACACTAGTTTTTTTTCATTCTTATAGATGTACAACACCAGATTTTTACATTCTTATAGATATACAACACTAGCTTTTCACATTCTTGTAGATATACAATACTAAATTTTCACATTCTTATAGATGTACAATATTAGCTTTTTACATTTTTGTAGCCTTGATACCACATATTTCTTCCTATTTAGCATCTTCTTAAGTAAATGAATCTCCTTTCATTTAAATAATTTGGTTTATTGTAGGATCTTTTTCAACATGTTACTTAGCTCTTATAGAATCCTTTTGGTTTTGGTAGAGATTTCTATTCAATCTATCAATATTTATATTTATCAATCATATCCTATGTACTACCATGAAGTAATATTTTTGCAGCATGAAGGTCCACCTTACAATTTTTTTCCAGTCAGTTTGTCAAATTCCATGAATCATTTAGGTGGTTGATGGTCCATTACAAAGAAAAATTCTTTGCCATACAAATAACATCAAAAATATAATATTATCCAAATTGTAGTTAAACATTCTCTTTTATATGAATTATATTAAGTTTTATCATTATTATTCAATCTGCAAGCATAAGCCTTTACAAACTTTTTATTCTTATAATTTGTTTGAGGGAAAATAATTCTAATATCTATAATACTTTAATCTATAATTTATTATTTTTTTGCAATTAATATAACCTCCTTAAAATAGGCCTTTGTAGAATTGGTGCACTAGCTAATCTAGTCTTAAGTTCTATAAAAGTTATTTCTTTTTTATTATCTCATATATACACTTTATTATTTCTTATGAATATAGTTTAAGATTTTGCTATGTAGCAAAATTTGAATTAAACTTCTAATAATAATTGGCTAATCTGAAAACAATTCTCAACCAACTTACATCTTTAGATCTTAAGATACTTGTTAAAGCTTCTATCTTAATCTTCACAATAATAAGGCCTTTTGAATAAATTTTATGCTTTGAGTAATCTACTTATAAATAGAAAAATATATATTTATTCAGATACACTTTGGTCCATACTCTAATAAGATGTTTTTAATATTTTTTTCTTATTTTTACAATATATATATATATATATATATATATATATATATATAGATTATCAATGTAATACCTCACAAAAGGTAGTTCCACAAGTACTTTATCTACCATCCTTTAGAATTCAACAAGTACATTCTTCAATCCAAATGGTAGATATAATTTTTTTTTTTTAATTCATAAAATCTTTCAAAATGATGTTTTAAGTCTAACCTTTTTTTTCACCAACATTTGGAGATGTTTAGATTACAAATCCAATGTATTGAAGATCTTTACATATTCAATAATATCAAATATTATTTTAGAAATAGGCATGGCATATCTATTTGACTTTTTTCTTTTATTGATAGGTCTATAGTCACCATACATCTGCTTCTTTATCCAATTGTTAAAGATGTTTATTTTAGAAGACATTATAGTAACTATTGCATGTTCTCTATTAAAAAACTCTATTAATTTGGCATCCAAAAGCTCCTCAATTTGAGCTTTTATCAACCCTCTTTTAACTTCAATATATTTATAAGGTTTGCAAAAAATATGAGCATCATCCACCAAATTAATCCTTGTTTTTTAGAACACCTAAATTCTTCAATTCAAAAGAAAAATAATTATTAAATTTCTTTAAGAATTTTTGTTCTTTTTACCCTTCTACTTCCCTTTCAAACTCCACATTTGATTTCCAATTCTTTTGGATTAAATCGCATTTCTATAGTAGCTATATAATTACATTTGTTTAAGATATTAGCTATGCAACTAAGCAAGTTGAAATATCAGTAACTAATAATCTAATTTTAGATTTTAATAAAATCTTTGTATATCTCTCAATTATCAAATTGTAAAAAATTACAAAAAAATTGAAAAAGACTAAATTTACCAAATAGAAGATAAATCCTAAAATTTCCTTGAATGTTGATTTGTCTCTTTTTTCAACCTTGATGCCAATCTCTTAGTGCAAATATTTTTTAATGAAAATATTTTAATGACATTCATACTTTGTATAAGTTTTTGAAATCTAATAAACTATTATTGTACAAAATTTTAATTTTGTCGAATTGACAAAGTGCTGTAGATTTTAATAACCTTCATTGGTCTTCTAAACTCTAATTTTTAAGGTCCTACTATGTTGAAATTTTAATGTCCTTTGAATGAGTTTTTAAATCAAGCTCAAACTTACAACAAAGATTTAATACAAAATTAATTATATAATCACAAAATTTCATTTATAATCATCTATAAATCTTACAAAATTCTCCAAAGTATAAAATTTGTAAATTTTTCGGAATTCATAATAATTCCAAAAAAATCCTAATTTTTTAAAGTCTTTATAAAATCATTATAAACTTCATTCACTCAAAACTAATGCCTAAAAAACTTCTTTCTTGTTTGCTATCAAATTCTACTCTTTAATTAATCAAAAACCCTAGAATTATTATAGATATATGATTTTCATCATGATTCATAACCAATCCTCTTTAGGTATCAATTCTTATTTTTTAAAATAAGTTTTGCTAAAAACTACTCTTAATTCCTTCTTAAAGATGTCTATATTAATTAATTTTCTTTCCTATTTTAATTTTTTTATTTATGGCTCTACAAAATAGAAGTCTTTTTTACAAAAAAACAACATTAGAACTTATTAATTTTTATTATCTCCTTATTTTTTTAGTATATTTTGCTCCTATTTTATTGTATACTCTTCAGATAATTCTCTACAATGTTTTTATTTAAGCTCCTCTATAATAAAATCTTTTTTTTTTCTTTTACGTAATAGTCGTATTACTATAGGACACTAGATAGAATAATTAACATTGCATTTTAAAATATACCTTATCAATCACAATCGGCTCTAAATCAAAAAATAATACACAAATAATGTGCTTCTCAACTCTTCATCGTCCACTATAAATACTATTGTCACCACAATCTTCTCAACTTTGTCAATATTACTCATGTATAATTCAATAATATGAAGTGGATGGATAAGTATGGCACCAAATTCGTCTAGAACTCCATAATATCTACATTTAGTACATCATCTAATTGCAAACTTGTTGTCAAACATGATATAATCTCAAATACCAACTTGTTTAAATTCATATACATTGGCCATTCAATATCTAACAACCTCTAGAATATTTTGTAAATTGTCTTGTTGTCCAATAATACAACTACATCCATATGTTCCAAAAAATTGTGAATCAATAATACAATATTATACAGCTCCACTATTATAGTCCAAACTTAAAGAGATAGTTAGATAGTAAATTTCATCTTTGTCTTCTTCTTATAGTCCACCAAAAAAATTTCTAATAATAGTAAATTTAGTCTGAATCTCATCTCGTCTCTTATATCATTGTACACCAAGAATCCTTGTAGTTCCATACAATTATATCTCAACTTCCTCACTATATCCAAGCACAGATCCACAATCTCTTTTCCAAATAGTGTAGTAGCCACAAGCTAAGTTGTACACTACTTCCCTCCTTGATTTAGCTAAAATATTCCAACTTCCATGCATTTACTCACTTACAATAACTATTCCAACTTACAACCATCATGCAAAAAAAATTAAAAAATATATATACACACTTTCACAAATCTACATATTTGTGGCATCAACTTTCCTACAAAAAAGATGAATTATATCAATTTGGATGAAGAATTCTTTTTGAATGAATGTATTAAATCACCTATAAGAGACATTCAAGCATATTTTTTACATACTAAAATCAACCAATGAAAGATATCAGAGCTCAAAAATCTGTACAATTTCAGCATTTATTATCTTCAATAAAAACACATCAAAACCCAAATTTTGATTAAACTAAGTGCACAAATCCACTATGGGATCTTTTTCAAGTGATATTACATGAAAAAAAATCCTAATAAAATGCAAAAACTCCACAACAAACACAATAAGTGAAGCCACATATGAACACTATGAAAGTATACCAACCTACAATGACGAAAGCAAAACACTCAAACTCCTCTTTCAAAGGTTTATCTTGAAGAAGATAAGCCTTTGTAGGATTTTGAACACCATGGAACTTGAGTCAGAAGTTAAGGACCTCCAAGACCCCATTCAAAGCCCAAGTTTTGATGGTATTCTTTGTTTATGAAACATAATGGTGTTTGAAAGTAGTCCAGCCCTCAAGTTCTGAGAGCAGATGTGTACAAGCTCATACCTTAAGTCAAAACAGAATCAATCTTCTGCATGATACTATCAAGAATTCGAGTTACTTCAGTGGAATAAATTGAGTTCCAAACTTAACGCTACTTGAAGCGGTGAACAAAGCATGTAGTAGAAGACCCCTGAACCTAGAAAGGTGTTCAGACATTGAACTATTCAAGGTGCATCTTCACATTTTCTCAGTGAGAACCCAAAATTGTGCACTAGACAAGACTGAGATTGACTGCTCGATATTCATGTTGCTGAAACATTAACTCGCCGATCTTGACAACTCAGCAAAAATATTCAGCTGTTGTGATTGCCACAATAGTGCATTTCATGTCGATGTAATGACCTGAGAAGCAGATCTCGCACTTGGAACAATCAGCGAGTTTCGTAGAGTGAATCACTCATCTATTTTATCTGGCCTTTCCGTAGGACGGTATTCAGAGAGGAGCATTGAAACAACGTTCTGCAATGCAAGGTTTTCTGAGAGCTGGTGGGGGTAATGGGCAGTGAACCCGTGTCCAACTTCCTCCGTGGATGGACGTCCATCCACAGCACATCTGTACTGTGGAAAAAGCTCATCGAAGACCAAAATATGATAACCCACAAATCCCTAAACCCTTCAAACACAACTCTCGTCAACAGCCTTCAAGTTACAAACACAAGGATTATCGACAAAAAATTAGCACAATTCGTGCAGCAGCCCAATTTCAACCAACAGAACCGATCAGCTTCACTCTCACCATGAACGCCAAAGTTGCACGACTCAAGTGCACTTCAGCTGAGATGACAACCTTGGGATAGTGTCACTCTGTTATAAAAGTACCTCTTCGAGGTGTTGGGAAAGAATGCGACTGCCCGTGCATTCCCGACAAACCGCAATTCGGTCATCCAGTTATCCTCCGCACAAACACTTCGTTGTCACCAATCGATGCATATGCTTACAACTGGAAGGGAGACACAGCAGAAGAGACAGCATGTCAGTTGGACCATCCAACTCACACGCTTGTCACATATTATACATCCTACACTGCGTCAGGCATCCTTCCATGGCTTTGGAAATTCCCCACCAGGGGCTATCTACGCTCCAATCCTCAGACCAGAGAGACATGCCCTACAAAACACTAGTAGGTCGAAGAGTCCCGCTTCCACCTTACCGCTCCTCCCTCAAGGCCCGTCATATACTTTACACAAATCCGCTCTAGAAGAATCCTCCTCACAAATCTACAACTAATCACACCTGCAATCCGCGGATCATCCTCTGAATACCTCCTGAGCGCTCACAAACATTACCTTCACTCGGGTGCGGCCCTATGTACAGACTACGCCTGCGCTGGGGCAGGTTGTTGCGACATCACGATTGCCTTCTCAGGATTTGGTATCTCCCCGCATCCCGCGTGCTGCACAAATTCGGCAGGGGTCATGTGGCGCCCGTGGCAAGCACAAACGATCCGAACTTGACCCTTCTCCACTCTGTAAAGAACGCCCGATATCGTGCCATTGCAAGTCACCCACGGCAGATCTGGTGTAGACCCAGTGCCTCCGAACTGTTGCCCGGCGGCAATACCTGCCTGCAAACTCAATGCCTCATGCCCTCCCATACCATCTAAGCTCGGCAGAGACCCCTGCCTCCACATGCTGATGGGGTAAGGTCTCTTCACATCCTCGTCTGCTCCAATTGTAATCTGAGCTGCAGGCACCTCCAACTGACCCGTGGATCCTAATCCACCCGGACGAAAACCACCCGAAGGCGCAGCATCGTCACCTGCACCTGCCACTCCTCGAGGTCCAGCAGCCTCTGCCCGAGGTACCAACCCACCCCTGGAAGACGCCTTCGATCCACTTTGCACACCCAGCTCATTGGCTTGTCCGTTGCTCCCGCCTGGATACGCCTCCACCCCAAGACTCGCCACTGTAATCCCTACTAAACCTTCTTTTTTTATTCCAACTGCATCCGACTTCGATCGGGAGAGCCCAAACTGAGGGACCAGAGGTGACGGATTCGAGGATGCAATGGGACGCAGCCTGTTCAACGCTCCACTGCTCATCGACTTGGTTTTCGCCAGACCCTGCAAAACAGACTCCTTGGCTGGGGACGTATTTCTACTTCTACGCTCGCTGCCTTTCGGAGCACCTAGGAGCGACAGTACGACGTCTGGAATGTTAGCCTCAGTCCGAACCCATAGCACCAGTTCATGACTACCGCTTACAGAACCAATGCAACAACTTGCAGCAACTGGGTCTCACGCCTGCCCAAACCATCAGACATTATTGCAGTTGTACATATGTCTTATGCTAGTACGCGGGTGCGGGCATTCAGAAAGAACGGCATCAAACACAACTTCAGCACAAGCACAAGCATCTTCTGTTGAATTCATTCCAGGAGATCCCATACATGCACATGCCACGCAGTTTCTCCAATACCAAGCCCAAAGCAACATTGTCCCAATGAAAGAAGGCCCAATCCCACCCTCGACCCACCTCGAGCACCATGCTCCTCCTCACGAACCGATGTCGCCTGCCCACACTTCCCTGCACTGCTCCGAGGTGAAGTCTCAGGGAGAGTGGCGTGCGGCCGCACCATCGCACCTGGCCACGCTGCAGCCCCCTCGGGAGGCTGGATCTGAAAAGGTGGATAACCTGGAGGCAATGCAATCTGAAATGGGCTCGGCATCCCTGGGTAGCACCGTTGCTCTTGGTTCCCATCCCCTCCATTTGGAGGACCGGGCGTAAACTGCATCAGATATGGAAATGGAAAGGGCATGCTGAACGGCAAACCACCCGCACCACCTCCGGCTGGCACCGAAATTGGAAACGGAAATGAGCCTGGCATCATTGGAAACCCTCCGCCTGCTGAAAATGACAAGTTAGCCAATGCCATCGCATTGCTCGCGGGAAGCATGAAAGCATTCGCCTCGTGGCCTCGACCCTCTTCAGGCGTATTGCTTCCCACTGGGGTGGAATGCATTTCCGCGTTCCTCTGATCAATCCTTAACCCGGTATTCGTGTTCTCGTCCTTCCCATCTGATATCTCGGTCCCATCGGAGCTTGTCTGGCTCGAAGCACTGCTCGTCTTCGCGCCCTTCTCTGCCTTTCCTACTGCAGTGGCAGCCGGTCCATCTACTCCTCCATCACCTCTTCTTGGCATCCCAGGAAAGCCTGACGAAACCTTGTCTGCGTTTTCCCTGTTCTCCATTTTCGCAGCCAGTTGGTGACTATTTATCTCCCTGCTACCCGAAACATTTGCTGGATACCTACCTCCGCCATTCGCATCCAGATCCAGCTTCTGCATCTGAACCACATCCGGCGATCCAAAGCTCACTTTCCCATTCTCGCTGCTAGACTCCACATGAACTCCACTCCCACTGTTCTCCCTAGAGCCCCTATCCCTCGTTTTCTCCAGTGCAAGCTGGATTTCCGATACTTGCTCGCCCGATTCCACTCTCCCATCCCCTCCTCCTGTTGCGTGCATTGCCTCTACCTTGGCTTGGACTGGAGCTCCAGCCATTCCTGCCATCCCAGAGGTACCTTCCCAATTGTAATTCATCCACGCACTGCTTCCGAGTCTGCGGAATGCGGTCAAACTAGAAGCACCGCCATGCTGTGACGCTTCCTGGCTCTCCAGTGGAGACGAAACTGCAGATTTCGAACTCTGCTTACACATCCCGGACGATGGCTGCAGCGAAGTCGTCCTTCTCAACCCACTGGGCGGTGCCTCCAACCCAGATTTACCGCCGCTTCCACCACAAGGACCACTAGACCCCGCCCTCTCGCCCTCCTTCTTAGCCTTCTTCGACTTCTGCCCCTCCAGGAGCGTTTTCCTCTTCCGCCGCGCCTCTTGCCTTTTCTGAGTCTGCAACTCTCTCTTCCGTTGCTGCTGAATTATGGCCACATGCCGCTGTTGTTGGTCTATCTGCATGTTCTTGCTCACGTCCGAATCGCTCCTTTCCAAATTACCGGTTGGAGCTGCCGTTTGCTGCGACATTGGAGGAGATGGAATCGGTACTATCTCCGAGTGAGAACCGGAACTGAACGATTTCATAGATAACGAACGTTGCAAATCCCCGCCTCTAGTCGCCGGATCCACTCCTTCTTTGATTGCATCGAAAAATTGCATTGGGAATCCACCTCGAGCAACCATGCGCGCCCATGCCGCCGCAGTCGCCACCGCCTGAGGAGGAAGTCCCTGCAGCTCCTTGATCAAGCTGGCTTCATCTTGGGCACTCAGAGGCACGCGTTGGTGCTCCGGCTGAGATGACTTCCCTTGCAGCGCCTGCCACATGTGCAGGGCGAACGTCTTCGAGTCCTCCGCTATAGAGCTTTCCCCCGCTAGCCAATCCGGCTGTTGGGGTAAGGAACCTTGGCAACCATGCAAAGGCCCACCGAGCCCATTCTCCTTCGTGTCGTTCCTTGATCGATCCAAATCCTGCCAGAGTGACTGGCTCGTTCCGTCTTGCTCATTCTTCAAGGATTTGAAGACCACCCCACCACCATACGATGTCTCCTCGCCATTCAGGCCCTTAGCAACGCCACCCTCATTCCCAAGCTCCCCGGCCGCAGCCCTGAAACAGTCCTCCCGGAACGCATCTCTGTCCAGAAGTATATCCTTCTCCCTCTGCTTCGGTTTATTATTCTTATTGCCGCTTCCACCTCCTCCCAATGACAAACCCAAATTCAGATCAAACCCACAGTCATCATCCATGTCATTTGTCAATCTGGAACTGCTGTGATTCTGGGCAGACTCGGACCCACTAGCTGGTTGATCGGGCTGCAAGCACCAGCTGTGCATAATGGGGGGGACCGCAGCCCATGATCCTCCTGGCTTCGCCTCATTGTTCCGCGAAGCATACTCATCCTCTGCGTTAGCAGCCATAACCGGTCCAGTCCCCACTCCTCAAACCCCAATGACAGCGCCCTCTAGTTATTCTCACTTGGATGACGAAGATATTGAAAATGGCATCTGTGCACGCACATTTGTTCCGTGAATCAGACTTGAGGAATCGCGTAAAATACATGTCATACAAGTCAGCAAGGTCTTCTCCCATGGCTCAATCAACAACAACTTGAGTAACCATACCGTGCAAAGACTACGACTATTGACCCAAGATGGCTCTTTGGGCCCTGTCAATCCTTAGAAGTAACAAGCGTGCAGGTGAACAATGTTTCTATTGTTTTTCCCACTTTTCTGTCATGCAATCCGAATGATTAATTATCCATCTTAGAGAGGCACGAAAACTGACCTACAAAGTGGATCAAATTAATCAAGTTCGCTTGGAGTTCAAGTTCGAAACAATGGAGCTTGAGTACAAGGGAAGAAATAGTATCACCCTACTCCTGGCCACTTCGAAGCAGAATCAAATAGAAGACAAGACCTCTGTTTAATGCGGAACTTGCATCTGATTGTGCAAGTCTCGGCATATTTAGATAAAAATAAGCTTCTTACTGTTCTCTACATCTTCAAACCTATGCCGTTGCAGGAATGCCCACACTGGCACAGCATCTTCATTCCTGGAGTGTGTGGGGCAAAACAATCGAACCCACTTACAACCCACCAAGAACCTAGACCTCGATCGATACCTCCTTAAAAGTGTGGCTCAAGTGATTGACGTTGTTTGTACACTTTGTTGTCCAAGGAAAATCTTATCCGTCACGGATGCTGGAGTACAATCTCCTATACATGATGCCCACAGCGCAGCTCATTGGGACCCTTCCATTAGATAAGCTATCAGATCTCACAATACCGAGTCCCCTTACTTCAAAATTCATAAGCACTAAACACACAACAAAACAACCACGAGGGGCACACAATAGCCTAGCGTCAATCTCAAGGCGCTCTGAAAAGACGATCAATACATCTGGGATACATCGACTAACCAGACGTTGAAATCCTCCCCCACCAAGGCCCCGCCTCTAGCCGAATTCAGCGACCCCTCCCCCAGCCCGAACTTCAGCCACTGCTGCACGACAACCCAAGTGGGGATTGGACCCTCAAACCCTACTGCTACCTCTCATTCCGGAGCATGCACAACCAAATCGGTCAACCACTCCCCCAACTCCCAGAGGTTCGTGAGCGTTACCAATCCATAGCCCCACGAAGAATGCAACACCACAAGGTAACCCACAAACGCATCACTCACTCACTCACTCACTCACTCCCCGTCCAATCCTGCACCATCCATGTCCAAGCCAGTCCACAACAACAACAGCACCGTATCCACTGCCTCCGCTATCCTCAAACGCAACCTGAAAAAACAAGCCAACAATCTCCAAGAGTGAGAGTTATCCCAAGTGCCAGCTCATCTCCCCTATAGCAGCACCCTCCGCGAACAAAAGACCCCCAAAGCCAGCAGACAAAGACAGACATCACACTTCCATCGACTGAATGCAAACAGGCGCACTCTCTCACTCTCACTCACTCCCACTCCCACTGACGAGATGGATGATGATGAACAGCAACGACGTGAAAAAAAATTAGGGTCTGACCACACCCAAGACGGGACCCACCAATCCCCCATCGCGGAGGGCTCCGATGCCGCGCGCTCTCTGGCGCCGTGGGGACCACATGACTTCGCCGGTGATAAGCAAGACGAGAGGTTGCATGCTGATGTGGCACAGCATAGCCTCGTGGGGGAAGCTAAAGCGAGTGAGAAGCTCCTCCGGTGTGAACGCGGCCACGAGCCTAAGATCTGGCTCTGCGGGCACGTGATGGCTTCGCAGCACCCGGGTTTAGGGCGCTGTCTTATGGCGGCCCCACCACCGTGCCGCGGGACCTCGTTGCCTCCGCCCTCTGCCTCACTTCCTTTCCTTTCCTTCGTTCCTTCCAATTCTGCACACGCCACAGTCAAAATTGACGTAGTGGGTTTGGGTTCAATGGTGTAACCCTACGACGTGGTCAAACTTGGTGGCAAATTACAGAATGGCGAACTGTCAAAAACCCATATTTCCGTAGTTGACTTTGGGAGTTTGGATTTGGATCGTGAATACCGTACACTATAGATCCACACATGTGTGAAAAGTGTTGGACATTTATTTTTATTTTTATTTTTTAAATCCACTGTGCGTCAATTAGAGCTTTCAAAATAAAATGAAACATATGAATTGCTGTGTGCTCACATTTGAGTGAGTGAGTGAATGAGTGAGTGATTTTTTTTTTTTTTTTTTTTTTTTGTGTGTGTGTGTGTGTGCGCGCGCGCGTGTCTCATTGTTTGAGACGCAGGAAATGATGGAAAGCATGCAGAACATGCTGTAAATTTTTGTTTGTTGAGAGTTATTGCATGTTGAATCATGTGTGGAAATATGTTTGTCCATGAAAAAAAAAAAAAAAAAAAAAAAAAAAATCCGTAATTTAGGAATGAAGTTTTTATTTCAAAAGGTTCATCTGCTTATCCCTAAAGATCTCAAAACTTGAATGACGGGAAAATGTTGAATTTTAAAAATGCAGATTTCTTAAATGTCATAGTCAAATACATTTTTTTTTTTTTCTAAATTGATTCAATATGCAAAATCAATTACAAAGATACATATGCATATACGAATATACATGTTTGTGTGCAACTTTGTTGTTTTATTAACAATTTTTTAGATCGAAACAGTGACTTGTCCTAGTTGATGCCAAAAAATATTTTGTATGGGTCAAACACGTTATAAAAATAAAACTTGATGATGATGACAACTATTTGACTGTGTGTGTGTATATATGTAACAACATCATACATTTTACTAATAGTGTTTGTAAACAAATAATATTTTGAAAGTGTTTCTTTCATGTATGTATATATATAGAGAGAGAGATATATGGTAAGAGGCTTATTTGTTGCTTAGATTAAAAACCAATGAGCACAACTCTTTTAAAAATATTTTAAATGCATTGAAATTGAACTAATTCAATATATTATGTATTTTGGTAATGATAATAAGTTTGAAAATGATGCTCTCTATATTAGTTGTTGTGCATATTGATAGTAAAAAATGTTTCATTGCCAAAGTCCGATTTCATTTCTTATGAATTGAGTGAAATTCAAAGCAACTATATGTCATCTATTGTCAATGAATGCTTACAAGTTGAAAATGTCTTTCTAAGTAGATTGCAGTAGTTATGTTAGTTCAATTGTGACTCCTTTGAGAAATTCTGAGCATCCAGAGTTACAAATGATTGATGCATGATTAACAGTAATAATAACAATGTTCTTGTTATTAGAAGATTTCAGGATATTATTCATAAAAAATACTGTAAAGATGAATGATTTTTTGAGGACAATATTATTCCTAACAACGAGAATTGAAGGGGTTTTGCAAGTCTACAAGGCATTTTCAAGAGTAATTTCTCCACCCATGTACTTACAAGCTCAATGGATTTCACATCATTTTCATACATAGAAATGATAATCATACAAGTTTATGAGTGTGTTTGGATACACACAAAGGAGTCACAATTGAACAAATATTAGCTGCACAAATTTCAGACCCAGGAATTGTGTTTAACTTCCCATTTCTAACTTTGAACCTTGAGTTGAATGTAAGTTTGATTGCATGCACTGCTACACTGTGACATTACAGACACTTCAATTCTAAAGCTTTAACGACATATTCAGTAATAAAACTCTCATAAACAGTGTTCATTAATAATTATAAAAAAACATGGGTAAAGAGGAGACAACCAAACAGATAATTATCCCAAAGTTTTGAAGTGCCGGCAATTGAGTGGTGGAAAAGCCTTCCAATCAGTCCGAGTCAATTTAGGCTTCTGGGGTCCTGACTTCGGTACCACCAGGTGGTGGTGCCCAAGTCATATAAAATTTAAGTGACATAACGCTCTTATTCGCAGTCCTCTGCCCACTTTGTAAGAAGCTCTCCAAAGCTACCTTCCATTGCCACTTGTCATAAGAGTTTAGACCTCGTAAAACGTGCCTACGGTTGACACCTGGAGATTCCTGATTTAAGGAGTGTGTGAAGGCAGGGTGCTCTGGTTTACTTTCTGGCCTTCAAACGAATGATAACCTGAAAGATTCATTCATTCATTCATTTCATATTGATAAGTTGATTGGAATGAATGAGGTTTTCCAGCCACCTTGGATGTGGTGCCATAAAGTGAGAATCCATCAGACTTCATGGTCAAAAGCTGGACTTAATCAACTTCAGCATGCAGTCTTACAATAGTCTTTGCATTCCCCCACACACTCACTCCAGAATCCATTCTGAACAGATATTGGGAACATGTGCAAGTATGTAGGATCTAGGACTGGGCTAGTTTGCTGATAAAGTAAAACTGGTGACTAGCCCTTGACAATGGCACCCAGGGATGGCTTTTATCAAAGAAATAATTGGTTTTGCATGGAAGGCTCTTATTTAGACTTTGGGAAAAGTATGAATATCCTTGACATCCCTAAAAATAAGTGTGCCCATGGATCACATGGACCCAAAGAAATATGTTAAAGTTGGATGGAGAAGTCTGGAGAATCAAAACACTTTCACCAATTAATTTAGCCTATCATCACAGCAATAATATTAGAAAGGGGCTTGAGAATGCCCCCAAGTATAACCTACATTACTGAGTACTGGGGATACATGATGCTTGTTTGCTACAAAGAAACAAAAAGACTGGACCTGATGGGCATGCTATTCAATAATCCAAGTTATCACATTTTGTATTCAATAATTGTCAAGTGGTGTTAATGAGAAAGAGGTGCAGCAGGAATGGCCACCCACCTGCCCCATGATGGAGAGGTACTGAAATTATATGGTGAATGGAATTAGGGTGGATGGATTCCGCATGGAATGTATCATGGCTTGGTCAGGATCTGACTCAACTCTTCCAAGAGACAGATGTGAAAGGGAAAGATTCATCCTTCCATCTTTACAAAGACTTTTCTGCTTGTCTGGGGCAATTGCTGCAGCAGAAGAAAGGGCAGGGCAGGGCAGGGCAGAGAAGAAGAAAAAGCTTGCATCAAACAAACATGGCCTGGGTCCTGATATCCTGACCAATCCCCATTAATGAATCAAGAACCATTCCCATTTTCAAAGGGAGCAGAACCCTATACAAAAAAACCTACAAATATCCAAGTTGGGTTGAATTGTATCCTTCCAACTGAACATTCCAGAATGGTTTTGACCATCAGTGTGGAATGAAAAGAGGAAGATAGAAGTCTTATATGCTTGTTAATATGTATGTATGTATACATATATATATATATATATATATGAGATAAAGGAGTAAACACGAGATGTAGAATCAGGGCTTGAAGTCAAAACCGTCCTGTGAGATGAATCAAAATGCCGCGTGTTCGCCTTAAAATATCTTCCAGAAACTTTTCCCTGGAGCTCAATAAAAGCCCCGCCCGCCTCCTCCGACGCTCCTTCCTACTGCTGACCCACCAACATGGCTTTGTACCTACTAAAACTAATAGTGGGCCCACGATACTTTCCTAAACTGCTGTCCAACAACGTGTTCCACCCTACACACACAAAATATTTAGGTCGGTACCTGGTGCGGGGTCCAGGGGGCATTAGAATAAAAACCCCTCCCGCTTCAGAATTTTTAGGCGCTTTTGGTGGACCAACCGAATCATCAACACAATGGATAGGAGCGTGACCAGCTGAGCTGGCCCGCCACTGTGGCAAGGCTTGATGACGTGTGAGTCCAGCTAGGATTTATGGCGGGAATGCGGCATTGTTTCTGCTTGTGTATACTTTTCTGCACACAGCGGGGAGCCTTTAGTGTGCCTGATGTTCAAAGCATCTCCCCTGATCTTTTGTTACCTATTTAGGGAATAACAATTTTTACTGTTGAAATTTTTAACTGGGATTTTTTTAAAAAAATTGGTTCGGTTAAATTGTAATGTGATATAATGCGGATTCCATTCACTTTGGAAATCCAAGAAAATGGAATCACTAGAGTTTATAAAGAACGGATAATCTCTAGTGGTTCCGTTCTTCTCTACAGAAAATAATACAAAATAAAACGAAATTGTACATCATAGATGTGATATTGATTTGTGTTGGATTTGTACTGTAAAAAATAATATATATATATATATATATATATATATATATCTTTTGTCATGATTATGTATATATAGTTGGAAAAATTAATTAAAATATTGTATCTTCTTCAGAGGTTTTATTTTAGCTTTTGGCATGCTAAAAGGCTTTCAATTGTGCTATTAATTATCATGTACGACTCTTTTACATATAAGTGTGTATGTATATACACAGTTATATTCTTTCAATGTGTTACAAAAAAGTATACTTTCTAAAATTATACGATATTTATAAATTATAATGAAATAATTACACAAGTTATTTATGATTTAATTCATTTATGTTCTAAAATATAATGAATTTTAATTTAGAATAGAAATATAAAACAATTTTATCTACAAACTTATATGAATTAACTATCAGTAGTTTAAGGTATTATGTTATATTCTCTTTTTTCTTCCTTTATATTCCTGGAATAAAATTGTCACATCTAACAAGTAGTATGATCAATCTAAAAGTAAAATTTAAAAATGTCAGGTGCTTTAATACCAAAAAAGAAAAACAAAACAAATAAAAAATAATAGTTTAGTAGAAATTTATGTAGAAAACATGATATGTTGTATCACTAGTTAATTTTGAAAGGAGATAGTTGATTTAAGATGCTATTAAAGTCAACAGACTTGTAACTAAACAATTTCATGTTAGGACCTTGAATGAATCTTGAATATTAAACTTATTGATGAACACAATAGTTTGTACATCATTTGTCCTAATACTTCTGTTGGAAAATGAACAATTGAAGACATGATCAATACGTAAATGTATGTATGTGTGTATTTAAACACATAATTCTTTATAAAAGATATATTTGAAAATTCCACAAAATACATTGTGGAATGCAACTTGTGGTAATATTAACAAAATTTGTGATAACATGTGATGGATGACAAATTGTGGTGATAATAACAAATATTGTGGTGGCATTAGCAACACCCTACATATATATACCAATAGAAATCCATGTAGTTGGGCATGAAAAGATTGTTTATGGATTGTAAAATAGAGGTCTTTTTGCAAGGTTTTCTGGTGGTTAACATTTTATTTTATTTGTTTGATTTTGGTCAATGAAAAGGCTTCTTTGTCTCTTTTGTCTTACACCAAAGCTTTCTTATTATATAAATAGTGGAAACCCATGCCATTGCCTACAAAAAATATTTATTGAAAATTACCAATTAGGAGCTTCCAAGCTCCACACCTAGTAATCTTATTGTGCTACTCTCAACAATCTGCACCAACAACATGCAGCCAATCAGAGATGGTTTTTTTTTGTCTCCTTTGGTTTATCCCATTTATTTTTCCCACCTGAGCTGTTTTATATGATATAATAAAGATGCTTGGATGATCGATGAATGTTGACGCCCATCATCAAACGGTTTAATCATCCATCCAAGCGCTTGGCCAGACGAGGGCAACAACAAGCAGAATGTGGGGGCCTGGTTCAGTGCCGAATAAAGCGCTTTTTCCATGCTCCCAAGCCTCGATATCTAGCATTTCGAAACCTGATCTCGCCATGAAGAAAGCCCATGTGTTGCACCCCCTTCCACTCTCCTGACGTGTCAAAACCGACGCTTCCAGGTGCTCTCTCTCGCTTGTATTCTGATCACTACTCCGTGGGTCCCTTCGATCTCCCCATCGAACAACGTTTTCTTCTATATATATACAGAAGGAAAAATTGGAAATGTGGGCATGCACGTTACGACCCCTGAAATATTCCGCACTCATTTCGTCGTTTGGACGCTACATGCTGCAAGTTGAACATCGTCGGGCTTCAGGATCCAGCCTTTTTGGAGCGTCCAGGGTTTGGTTGTGGGTGTTCGGAACTTGATGACATCCACACACGCGGCGAAGAAACGGGTCGGATGAGTCTCGAGCCGCGTGAGGGCGCCACATGGCCAAAGCTGCGTGAAGTGCTCAGGTCCGGCTTACATGGAGGCTTCTGCATATCTGAGGTGGGCTAGATGACGGGTCCACGGCCGATGATGCCCTACCCTCGGTGCTTGCCTTTCTCGGAATTTGCGACAGTCCGAGGGGGGACGACGGATTTGGCAGCGCTTGTGGTGGTGTCGATTGTTCTGAGCGAAGTCCAGAATTCCGGCAGATACATTATTGTGCTATCGGGTTGTCATGGCGACACGGCATCATAGGTTGTGGTTCCACGCCTAAGACATGATCGACAAGGCCCGATCATTACGCGTTAGGGTGAGAGTTTTTATTTTATATATATGATTGTGTTCTCAGTGATGACGTCGTCGACGTGTTCCGGCTTCGTGGTAGCTTCAAGTGGTGACGATGAGGCGAGCTTTCTTCGAACCTAGCTTGTGCCCTATAATGTGCCTTGGTCACCCTCGGAACAAAGGTTTTTGCCTAACCCTAAATTGCTAACTCCGGAGTTCTCTGCAATACAGTGCTGTGTTTCGCGGCTTTTTTTTTTTTTTTTTTTTTGTATACATATTCAAACTCTTAGTGTGCATCAGCAGTCAGCGGTAGTGGTTGCCCTTATATTCGATGGTTTGATTCTGTATGTGGCTTTCAAAATTGCAATTTGAAAATAAACTTGAGTGAAATATTTTTAGGATGATGGGAATGTTTGAATATTTAAAAACTGTTTTTATTTATTTTTATGTGCTTTGTTTATTCAAAATATATTTTATTTATTTTATTTGTATTTTTTCAACTTAATCAAGGAAACTATAAATTTATATTGACAAATACTTACGAGAAAATTCAAATGTTGAGGTGATTGTTTTGCAAATATTTTATTGTATGCTTTTAATACTCAACAATTTATTTTCAAAATTTAAATATATTTTCACTCAGAAAATAACATCGCTCGTCAATAACCTCGTCAATAACCTCGTCAAAATGAATCACAAGCAACACTTTGTCAAGAAAAACAAAAAGATACAACTTATTCTCTGATTGAAAAAGTCTCGTCTTAGTGATAGAACACCGAACCAACGATCAAACATAGCAGATGAATGGAAGATACGCAACAATCAAAACCCAGACTGATTTGTAAACTGACAAATCTAGAAGGAATGTAGACGTAGTTTACACATTGTATCAAGCAGTATCCTAGGAATATGAAACGCAGTGGTATCATTCAGAGTTAAAAACCGATTCCATGTGAATCTTGGAGCACCAGAGTGATCCTTCACATCTTCAAAGCTTCACATCTTCACATCCATCATCTGAGTCTCAAAAACACTCTCACCATCAACGAAACACTGCAAAACTTCAAATCTCGAGGAGCATGGAGCGATTGCGCCACATCGTCGACACGTCCAGTGACAGAGGCGCTGCATGGACCGCTTCACAGCATGGACTGTAGGCGTGACGTTGGCAGTGGTGCAGCTAATTAATACACGCACAACTGAGCTGGGTCCAAACACTCACCGCACACAATCTCGACATGCTCGCTCCACCCTACGGAACTCCACGGATCGATCACGCCCAATCCTGTCAGAATCCACGCGTTGGCGGTGCTCGAGTCGCAGTTGCGATCCCGTGTCTACCAGTTCAAGTCCTTCAGAATGTGCAATAGTAGTCTGTCTGATCAGAGCAACATGTTGCTCAATGATTATATAAACTGCAGCTGCTTGTGACTCTTAATTGTTGCGCGTTTTCTGATCATGCGAATCCTCCAGTGTTTAATCGATATGGCGACGCTAGTAGAGCGAACGCTGAGAAGCTTATTCACGCTGATACAATGCAACTCACTGATACGTGTAGTTGCCTCTAATACTCACTAATCCTGCTTGCTAATACATGTCCTTGACAAGCAGATCGTCTTGGGGTGGATGAACTTTGTTTACTTGCGTGTTCTCAATCAAAATAAACAATTTTTTATATATATCTGAAATGCATATTCATAAAAAAAAATAAAAAATAAAAATATACATATATATATATATATATATATATATACTGGATAAGATAATATTTTGATTGCATAAATATCTTGATTAAATATTACTTTAAAGAATCTAAAAAGATGTGATACAGAAAATTACATTTAATATCTTCTAATTTACTTGTATTTTTTAAAAATATTATCAAATTTATAAATCAATAATATTAATTTTTATAAATCAGCATGTTTTAGTAATTTCAATGTTGGATACTTTAAATGCACATTAAAAAACATATTTTAAAGAGACATTTGGTCAATTAAAAATACTAAATTAGTCAACTTAACTTAATTATTTTAATTAAATGAAAATAAATAATTTCTATGTGCACAAAAATACATAACATTTAAATAATTTTAATATTATTTTTATGACTATAATTTTAATAAAGACTCTAAATATTTAGAATTTAAATTCTAAATTCTAAAACAAATATAAAAAAATAACTTTAAGATTTCAAAAATACAATAAGTGATCAATTGTTCAAAGAATGGCTAATTTGAAAAATTATATCTTTACTTGGCCAAAATAAAGATGTGAATATATTGTTGTAGATCAAAGTTATTTATTTAAAAATAAAATTAATGAATTTAATTGGATTTTGATATTGATTTGATAATAGTCCAAGTTAAAGATGAAGTTATATGAATAAAGTCAATTATTATAATTTTAGAAACTATAAGTATGATTTAAACCTAATCTATACTCAAGAAGTGATACAAAGAGGACATAATCTCAAAGACCTAAATCTTAACAAAAAAAAATCTCAATAAACTCTTATATCACTTGAAAAAACAAATAAATCACTCAAAGATAGTAATTTATTGAATTAGAACGGCTATTGTCAAAGACAAGAAGACTAAAAAGTCTTAAATCAAGATTAAGGACTAAAAAGGTATTAACAAGAATGAAGAAGGCTTCACTCTTGCCTCTGTATATACTTTCTAAGTAAAAACTATGTGGCAATGTTCTATAGGACCTTTAACACTTGCTCACTTTGTTAGACACATAACCTGACTTATAAAGTAAGTTATTTATATGTATGCCATCTAGTTAGCTTATTCCACAAGCCACTAACATGTATATCAAGTGGCTAACTTATTGACCTTTTAGCCTACCAATTAACTAAAAACACGTGTAAAGTCAAAGCAACATCTATAAAGCTTCATAGAAGCTTTTTTAGAAGATATTATGAGATTAATCTACTTTTATGTATTTCTACTTAATTATATAGATAATTATTGGAATAAATATATATGTCTAGAACATATATTTTTTATTATTTATATTTGAATATAAATACAAATTATATTAATTTGATGAATAATTATACAAAAAAAACAAAAGTTCAATACAAATCAATTCTTCACAACATATTAGTTATAAACAAAAGTTTGATTATTACATTATGTGATCAATTCCAATTTTAATTGATTTTAGTTAAAAAATATTAAAAATACTTAAGTATTTTTTTTCTAATTTAATAATATATATATATATATATACATATATATATACCATTTTAATATTTTTTTATGTACCTTTTGCTATTGTTGTATGAATTATTTTTTAAATATATTCAAACATATTTACAAAATCAGTTTTATTTAAAAATTGTGCGTCTTTCTATCTATGCATTACAATAATACCATAATTTTTATTAATAACTAATGCATTAATAGATCTTATTATACATGACAAAAGCACCTTCTATAATTTGTAACATTGAAATAGAGATGAAACTTCATAATTATATGTTCTATGCTAAATGTAAAATTGACAAACATATTTGTAGTCTAAATTCAATCAGAAAAACAT
Source organism: Physcomitrium patens (assembly GCF_059467195.1). Taxonomy (NCBI): domain Eukaryota; kingdom Viridiplantae; phylum Streptophyta; class Bryopsida; order Funariales; family Funariaceae; genus Physcomitrium; species Physcomitrium patens. The sequence continues at coordinate 12,886,776 of NC_143411.1, forward strand.
AAATATATTAGTTGTGGGTTGTGTTTTTACAGAAATGCACTATGATGTAATAATGGAGTTTAAAATCAAATTTTATAGAAAATTTAAGACAACAATGGGTCCAACAACCTTATCTTTCCATTCCTGCCCCTCCATGTTTTGAGTCAGAAGATATGTAGAAAATGACATTATTCTTTTTTCATTATATTTTAAGATTTTAATATATCAATCAACTAATGCAAGAAGATATTGATATATAACTATTTTGATGTGTGGGTATTTTTTGGAATTACAAAAGGGCTTGAACCAACCTATGATAGTTTTTTGTAACATCATTGTCCAATACGATTTTGCAATTTTGGTACTTTTATACAGAAAAAAATAATTTTGTCCTATGGTTTATATTTCTTCTTCATGTATAGTTATCTTAAAAAATTAAAATCCTTTAATTAGGATTAATTAGGTTTAAAGGAAGCCTCCGTATCTACCAAATGGATCGTCAACACGAGGATACAGACAACCAGCACTGCAACAGAACCTCTACGACGTGGCTAGATATGCGATGTGACGTTCCTGAGGATGAAACGTAGATATGGTAATGGAGTCATAGAAATATCGCTTGGACCCCTATCGACGTGGAAATGTCGTGGAAGAATGTCACGTAAGCCTCAACGGTGTGTAAAGTAATTAGCAACAGGAGAAAAAGTAGAAGTAAACGTAGAAGGGGGAAAAAGTCTGCCCGGGCT